>NC_059084.1:49218645-49483619 GCF_020497125.1 Mauremys mutica
GCGCCCTCCCCCCCTCGCCCCAGGGCCAGCCCGTGGGGCTCAGCACCCCGCCCCCCCTCTCCCCAGGGCCGGCCCGGGGGGCTCACCGCCCCGCCCCCCCCTCCCCAGGGCCGGCCCGGGGGGCTCACCACCCTGCCCCCTCCCCCCAGGGCCGGCCCGGGGGGGGCCCCGCCCCCCCCCCCCCCTCCCCCGGGCCGGCCCGGGGGGCTCACCACCCTGCCCCCTCCCCCCAGGGCCGGCCCGTGGGGCTCACCGCCCCGCCCCCCCCCCTCCCCAGGGCCGGCCCGCGGGACTCACCGCCCTGCCCCCTCCCCCCAGGGCCGTCCCGGGGGGCTCACCGCCCTGCCCCCTCCCCCCAGGGCCGGTCCGTGGGGCTCACCGCCCCCCCCCGCCCCAGGGCCGGCCCGGGGGCCTCACCGCCCCGCCCCCCCCCCTCCCCAGGGCCGGCCCGTGGGGCTCAGCGCCCCGCCCCCCCCTCCCCCCAGGGCTGGCCCGTGGGGCTCACCGCCCTGCCCCCTCTCCCCAGGGCCGGCCCATGGGGCTCACCGCCCTGCCCCCACTCCCCAGGGCCGGCCCGTGGGGCTCACCGCCCCGCCCCCCCCTCCCCCCAGGGCCGGCCTGCAGGGAGCCGTGCAGCAGCAGGAGCAGGAGCTGGCCACGGCGCAGAAGATCCTGGCCACCTACGAGAGCCTGGGCCCCGAGTTCGAGGGGCTGGTGCAGGAGTACGCCCAGCTGTGCGGGGCCGTCGAGAACAAGCGCTGGGCCCTGCACGAATTCAACAAGGGCTGCCACTGACGGGGGCCCTGGATCCCCTGCTCGGCGCCCCTCCCCGCGCCAGCCCGGGACCCAGGAGTCCTGCCCCCGGCGCCCCTCCCCGCGCCAGCCCGGGACCCAGGAGTCCTGCCCCCAGCCCCCGGCGCCCCTCCCCGCGCCAGCCCGGGACCCAGGAGTCCTGCCCCCGGGGCCCCGCGCCAGCCCAGAACCCAGGAGTCCTGCCCCCGGCGCCCCTCCCCGTGCCAGCCCGGGACCCAGGAGTCCTGCCCCCGGCGCCCCTCCCCGCGCCAGCCCGGGACCCAGGAGTCCTGCCCCCGGGGCCCCTCCCCGCGCCAGCCCGGAACCCAGGAGTCCTGCCCCCGGCGCCCCTCCCCGCGCCAGCCCGGGACCCAGGAGTCCTGCCCCCGGGGCCCCTCCCCGCGCCAGCCCGGAACCCAGGAGTCCTGCCCCCGGGGCCCCTCCCCGCGCCAGCCCGGGACCCAGGAGTCCTGCCCCCGGCGCCCCTCCCCGCGCCAGCCCGGAACCCAGGAGTCCTGCCCCCGGGGCCCCTCCCCGCGCCAGCCCGGAACCCAGGAGTCCTGCCCCCGGCGCCCCTCCCCGCGCCAGCCCGGAACCCAGGAGTCCTGCCCCCGGGGCCCCTCCCCGCGCCAGCCCGGGACCCAGGAGTCCTGCCCCCGGGGCCCCGCGCCCCTCCCCGCGCCAGCCCGGGACCCAGGAGTCCTGCCCCCGGGGCCCCGCGCCAGCCCAGAACCCAGGAGTCCTGCCCCCGGCGCCCCTCCCCGCGCCAGCCCGGGACCCAGGAGTCCTGCCCCCGGCGCCCCTCCCCGCGCCAGCCCGGGACCCAGGAGTCCTGCCCCCGGGGCCCCTCCCCGCGCCAGCCCGGAACCCAGGAGTCCTGCCCCCGGCGCCCCTCCCCGCGCCAGCCCGGGACCCAGGAGTCCTGCCCCCGGGGCCCCTCCCGCGCCAGCCCGGAACCCAGGAGTCCTGCCCCCGGCGCCCCTCCCAGCGCCAGCCCTGGTCCCAGGAGTCCTGCCCCCGGCGCCCCGCCCCGCGCCAGCCCGGAACCCAGGAGTCCTGCCCCCGGCGCCCCTCCCCGCGCCAGCCCGGAACCCAGGAGTCCTGCCCCCGGGGCCCCTCCCCGCGCCAGCCCGCGACCCAGGAGTCCTGCCCCCGGCGCCCCTCCCCGCGCCAGCCCGGAACCCAGGAGTCCTGCCCCCGGGGCCCCTCCCCGCGCCAGCCCGGGACCCAGGAGTCCTGCCCCCGGGGCCCCGCGCCCCTCCCCGCGCCAGCCCGGGACCCAGGAGTCCTGCCCCCGGGGCCCCGCGCCAGCCCGGGACCCAGGAGTCCTGCCCCCGGCGCCCCTCCCCGCGCCAGCCCGGAACCCAGGAGTCCTGCCCCCGGGGCCCCTCCCCGCGCCAGCCCGCGACCCAGGAGTCCTGCCCCCGGCGCCCCTCCCCGCGCCAGCCCGGAACCCAGGAGTCCTGCCCCCGGGGCCCCTCCCCGCGCCAGCCCGGGACCCAGGAGTCCTGCCCCCGGGGCCCCGCGCCCCTCCCCGCGCCAGCCCGGGACCCAGGAGTCCTGCCCCCGGGGCCCCGCGCCAGCCCAGAACCCAGGAGTCCTGCCCCCGGCGCCCCTCCCCGTGCCAGCCCGGGACCCAGGAGTCCTGCCCCCGGCGCCCCTCCCCGCGCCAGCCCGGGACCCAGGAGTCCTGCCCCCGGGGCCCCTCCCCGCGCCAGCCCGGAACCCAGGAGTCCTGCCCCCGGCGCCCCTCCCCGCGCCAGCCCGGGACCCAGGAGTCCTGCCCCCGGGGCCCCTCCCCGCGCCAGCCCCGGACCCAGGAGCCCTGCCCCCGGGGCCCCTCCCCGCGCCAGCCCGGGACCCAGGAGTCCTGCCCCCGGCGCCCCTCCCCGCGCCAGCCCGGAACCCAGGAGTCCTGCCCCCGGGGCCCCTCCCCGCGCCCCCCCGCGCCCCAGGCGACCGGCCCCCGGCGCCCCTCCCCGCGCCAGCCCGGAACCCAGGAGTCCTGCCCCCGGGGCCCCTCCCCGCGCCAGCCCGGGACCCAGGAGTCCTGCCCCCTGCGCCCCGCGCCCCTCCCCGCGCCAGCCCGGGACCCAGGAGTCCTGCCCCCGGGGCCCCGCGCCAGCCCAGAACCCAGGAGTCCTGCCCCCGGCGCCCCTCCCCGCGCCAGCCCGGGACCCAGGAGTCCTGCCCCCGGCGCCCCTCCCCGCGCCAGCCCGGGACCCAGGAGTCCTGCCCCCGGGGCCCCGCGCCCCTCCCCGCGCCAGCCCGGGACCCAGGAGTCCTGCCCCCGGGGCCCCGCGCCAGCCCAGAACCCAGGAGTCCTGCCCCCGGCGCCCCTCCCCGCGCCAGCCCGGGACCCAGGAGTCCTGCCCCCGGCGCCCCTCCCCGCGCCAGCCCGGGACCCAGGAGTCCTGCCCCCGGCGCCCCTCCCCGCGCCAGCCCGGAACCCAGGAGTCCTGCCCCCTGCGCCCCTCCCCGCGCCAGCCCGGGACCCAGGAGTCCTGCCCCCAGCCCCCGGCGCCCCTCCCCGCGCCAGCCCGGGACCCAGGAGTCCTGCCCCCGGCGCCCCTCCCCGCGCCAGCCCGGGACCCAGGAGTCCTGCCCCCGGGGCCCCTCCCCGCGCCAGCCCGGAACCCAGGAGTCCTGGCCCCGGGGCCCCGCGCCAGCCCAGTGCCAGCCCAGAACCCAGGAGTCCTGCCCCCGGGGCCCCTCCCCGCGCCAGCCCAGAACCCAGGAGTCCTGCCCCCGGGGCCCCTCCCCGTGCCAGCCCGGAACCCAGGAGTCCTGCCCCCAGCCCCCGGGGCCCCTCCCCGCGCCAGCCCGGAACCCAGGAGTCCTGCCCCCAGCCCCCGGCGCCCCTCCCCGCGCCAGCCCGGAACCCAGGAGTCCTGCCCCCAGCCCCCGGCGCCCCTCCCCGCGCCAGCCCAGAACCCAGGAGTCCTGACCCCGGCGCCCCTCCCTGTGCCAGCCCAGGACCCAGGAGTCCTGCCCCCAGGCCCCCGTGGCCCTCCCCGTACCAGCCCAGAACCCAGGAGTCCTGCCCCCAGCCCCCTGTGGCCCTGCGCCAGCCCAGAACCCAGGAGTCCTGCCCCCAGCCCCCTGTGGCCCCGCGCCAGCCCAGAACCCAGGAGTCCTGCCCCCAGGCCCCAGCACCCCTCCCTGTGCCAGCCCAGAACCCAGGAGTCCTGCCCCTAGCCCCCTGTCCCCCACGCCAGCCCAGAACCCAGGAGTCCTGCCCCCAGCCCCCCGTGCCCCTCCCCGCGCCAGCCCAGAACCCAGGAGTCCTGCCCCCCGCGCCCCTCCCCGTGCCAGCCCAGGACCCAGGAGTCCTGCCCCCAGCCCCCTGTGGCCCTCCCCGTACCAGCCCAGAACCCAGGAGTCCTGCCCCCAGGCCTCCGTGGCCCTGCGCCAGCCCAGAACCCAGGAGTCCTGCCCCCAGCCCCCCGTGGCCCCGCGCCAGCCCAGAACCCAGGAGTCCTGCCCCCAGCTCCCTGTGGCCCCGCGCCAGCCCAGAACCCAGGAGTCCTGCCCCCAGGCCCCAGCACGCGTCCCTGTGCCAGCCCAGAACCCAGGAGTCCTGCCCCTAGCCCCCGGGGCCCCCCGCCAGCCCAGAACCCAGGAGTCCTGCCCCCAGCCCCCCGTGCCCCTCCCCGCGCCAGCCCAGAACCCAGGAGTCCTGCCCCCAGCCCCCCGTGCCCCTCCCCGCGCCAGCCCAGAACCCAGGAGTCCTGCCCCCAGCTCCCTGTGCGCCCGCGCCAGCCCAGAACCCAGGAGTCCTGCCCCCAGCCCCCTGTGGCCCCGCGCCAGCCCAGAACCCAGGAGTCCTGCCCCCAGGCCCCAGCACCCCTCCCTGTGCCAGCCCAGAACCCAGGAGTCCTGCCCCTAGCCCCCTGTCCCCCATGCCAGCCCAGAACCCAGGAGTCCTGCCCCCAGCCCCCCGTGCCCCTCCCCGCGCCAGCCCAGAACCCAGGAGTCCTGCCCCCCGCGCCCCTCCCCGTGCCAGCCCAGGACCCAGGAGTCCTGCCCCCAGCCCCCTGTGGCCCTCCCCGTACCAGCCCAGAACCCAGGAGTCCTGCCCCCAGGCCTCCGTGGCCCCGCGCCAGCCCAGAACCCAGGAGTCCTGCCCCCAGCCCCCTGTGGCCCCGCGCCAGCCCAGAACCCAGGAGTCCTGCCCCCAGCCCCCTGTGGCCCCGCGCCAGCCCAGAACCCAGGAGTCCTGCCCCCAGGCCCCAGCACCCCTCCCTGTGCCAGCCCAGAACCCAGGAGTCCTGCCCCTAGCCCCCTGTCCCCCACGCCAGCCCAGAACCCAGGAGTCCTGCCCCCACCGCCCCGTTCCCGTCCCCGCGCCAGCCCAGAACCCAGGAGTCCTGCCCCCAGCCCCCCGTGCCCCTCCCCGCGCCAGCCCAGAACCCAGGAGTCCTGCCCCCAGCTCCCTGTGCGCCCGCGCCTCTCCCCAATGTTGTACAGAGAAAACTACACAGGAGCTTTTCAGGGGACAAGACAAAGATGCCACATTTATTATTATAAAAATCTGATTTATGACCAATAACTAATATCTTAATCCTTCTACACACACATTATACCTAATACCTACACACACACACCCACACACCCACACACACACACACCCCCCCCACACACACCCACACACCCACCAGATGTCCTGCAGCTGCTGCATCGTTCCCAGTCCTGAACACGGCTTGATCAGTGGCTCGAGTTTGCAGCTTGGGCTCGTAGCTTGTGGCTACTAACTGGCCAGGAAAGCCGGGCACAAGGACGGGCTGGGTCTCTGCTGGGCCGGCACCGCTGCCCTTCCATGTTGGCAGCAGAACGTTACCCTCCAAAGTCTCCCAGCTCACCCAGCCTTTTTGTGGGCTTGGTGTGAATGCAGAGTCCCTGGGTCTTGCTGTGTCCCGCTGCCTCTGGGTTCGGTGATCGATCACCGGCAATTGCAGGCGACTTTCAGCCTGGGACCTGGCTTTGATCTTCCTTCTATTGCACCTTCACTTTTTAGGGTGGCCTCTGCTCACTTGGCCAGGGCTCTTGTCTGCAGCTTCACCGGGGGGGTTTGAACTGTATTTCATCAGGCCAGGCTGGGGCTGGAGGTGGATTCCATTACCCACCCATCCCTCAGTCACACGTCTGCACTAACTCACAAGGTCACAGCAGGGTTTGCAGAAAGGAAGGTTGGAGGAAGCTATTACAAACTGGAGGGAGCGTTGTGAAATGGGGTTTGAATTCCAATATGGCAAACAGTGAGCAGAAGGTACAGTGTAGCCGAGTGCAGCGGATGGGGAACAGTGAGCAGAAGGTACAGTGTAGCCGAGTGTAGCGGATGGGGAACAGTGAGCAGAAGGTACAGTGTAGCCGAGTGCAGCGGATGGGGAACAGTGAGCAGAAGGTACAGTGTAGCCGAGTGCAGCGGATGGGGAACAGAAGTTACATTAATAAAGTGAACAACTAAAAACCATTTCATTTCTCAGTTCTACGCCAAGCCAGCCCAGAACCCAGGAGTCCTGCCCCCTATGCCCCCGCACCCTGCCCCAAGCCAGCCCAGAACCCAGGAGTCCTGCCCCCTATGCCCCTGCACCCTGCCCCAAGCCAGCCCAGAACCCAGGAGTCCTGCCCCCTATGCCCCCGCACCCTGCCCCAAGCCAGCCCAGAACCCAGGAGTCCTGCCCCCTATGCCCCCGCACCCTGCCCCAAGCCAGCCCAGAACTCAGGAGTCCTGCCCCCTATGCCCCCGCACCCTGCCCACCCAGAACCCAGGAGTCCTGCCCCCTATGCCCCTGCCCCAAGCCAGCCCAGAACCCAGGAGTCCTGCCCCCTATGCCCCCACACCCTGCCCCAAGCCAGCCCAGAACCCAGGAGTCCTGCCCCCTATGCCCCCGCACCCTGCCCCAAGCCAGCCCAGAACCCAGGAGTCCTGCCCCCTATGCCCCTGCACCCTGCCCCGAGACAGCCCAGAACCCAGGAGTCCTGCAGCCTGCCCCTCCATGCCCCTCCCCGAGCCAGCGCAGAACCCAGGAGTCCTGCCCCCTATGCCCCTGCCCCAAGCCAGCCCAGAACCCAGGAGTCCTGCAGCCAGCCCCTCCATGCCCCTCCCCGAGCCGGCGCAGAACCCAGGAGTCCCGCCCCCATCGCTCTAGCAGACTCTCCCCTGTGGGACCCGTTTCTGCAGAGGGGCACCCTGGCAGTGCCAGGCCCGCAGGATCGGCCGCTGAGCTGGGCCCCACGGGCTGCGGGAGGGGAAATCTGCCCCATGGAGCCGTGTGCCAAGCTCCCTCCCCAAGGGCTCCTCGGCCAGTGAGCGGGGGCAGGGCTCTCCTGGGTCAGGGGCTGGGGTGCAGCCAGGCCCAAAGGGGGGTTCGGGGCGGAGAGGGGTCCTGGGGCAGGTGCACAGAATTCCCCAGGCTAGTTCAGCCCAGGGCCCGGGGGGTCTCCGAGCTGGGCTGGCCCCACAGCGGCCATGCAGCGTGGAGAAGTGCCCGCGAGAGCTCTCGTTCCCGGCAGAGCCGCTCGCCGCGCAGCCGCCCTCGGGCCAGCTCCCGGCGCGTTAGGAGAGAGCCCAGTGCCCACCCTGGCACCCCGCACGCAGAGCCGCCCCCAGCTCCAGGGGCTCCAGAGCCGGCAAAGCCTGGGCCCGCCCGGCGGGGAGCAGGGGCGACCGCGGGGCCTCGGCCCAGGGCTGGAACCTCCTGGCTGGGCCGGAGACAGGGACTGGGGCACCCGGGCCGGGGGCTCAGGAACATGCAGCAGGTTTCCAGCAGGCAGGATTTCCGTTAACCCGTGGAACTCACTGCCGGGGGTGGGCTGAGGCCAGCAGTCGAAGGGGGTTTGACACACAACGAGCCACGTTCCTGGAGGCCGGGTCCAGCGACGGCTATTGGCCAAGCTGGTCCGGGACGCGGCTCCCGGCGCCGGGTGGCCCCAGAGCTTGGGGTGGATCATGGGATAATTGTTCTGGTCTGTCAGCCCGTTACAGCCCTTATGGCCCGACTCCTGTGCCGGTGCTGCCTGGGGGAGCCAGCGGAGGTCACTCGATTAGGGGGAACTGCAGAGACCGGGGCAGACAAACCCGACGCCGGTGGATCTGCCAAGCCTCAGATTTCCCAAGCAGCCCAGAGCAGCTACAGCGGCTCCCTGGTTCCCCAGAGGCCAGCGCCCGCAGTTCCAGCCCAGGCCGCCGGCCACACGCACTCCCATGAGGGGATCAGCCCCACGGCCAGGCCCAATGACAGCTTAGCTCTGACCCAGCTACACCCTCAGAGCCAGTTCCTATGAACTCGCCGGTAACGTGGGACACAGGAACGCGAGGGAGGTTGGTCACAAATCAGCCTCCAGCCAGACGTGAATTCGGTTCCTGGCTCAGACACAGCAGAGAGGAGCTGGTAGCTGCCAAAAGTCCTTCAGGAACAGTCCAGAGGTTCTAGTCCCATGTCCATCTTCAGGTGGCTCCAGTCAGCGACGGGAGCTCGATCCCTGGGGCTCAGGGTTCCCCTCTTGAAACCCAAAGCGGATCTGAGCTGAAGCAGAATCGTGTCCGGGGTTTTCATACGTTTCCAGCCGCCTTTGGGCCTGAGAAAACAATGGGCTGAACTCTCCTGCCCCCAGCCAGCCCGGCCATTAGCCCAGGCTCAATCGTCCATGAAACGCGCCAATGACGCTGCTTCCCTCCCGTGTCCCCAGGAATGGCAGGATTCCTGCTCTGATCTTTGAAGCAAAGCTCTAGCGATGGCCAAGCCTTGTTTGCTGCCATCCCAAGCCCTGAGCAGACGCCCACCCTAGGATCCCTCACGCGCCGGCTCGGCTCGGCTCAGCCCGGATCGCTGCATTTCCAGCTCTTCCTAACCAGCCCTCACAGTCCCCCGGGGCAGGGCAGGCTGGGAGGTAATTAACTCTTTCTGCCCCGTCACCTTTCAAGGAGATATTAGATCAGACTCATAACGTCACAACTCCCCCCGCCCCGAGCGCTGGGCACAGAACCCAGGAGTCCGGGCTCCCTGCCCCAACCCCCTCGCCAACCTCTGAGGTGGGCACAGAACCCAGGAGTCCGGGCTCCCTGCCCCCGCTCTGAGGCGGGCACTGAACTGGGTTTCCCACTGCTGCTCCAAGGTGGGCACAGAACCCAGGAGTCCTGGCTCCCCACCCCCTGCTCTGAGGCGGGCACCGAACCCAGGAGTCCGGGCTCCCCACCCCCGTGCTCTGAGGCGGACACTGAACCGGGCTCCCCTCCCCCGCTCTGAGGTGGGCACAGAACCCAGGCGTCCGGGCTCACCTCCCCCGCTCTGAGGTGGGCACAGAACCCAGGCGTCCGGGCTCCCCTCCCCCGCTCTGAGGTGGGCACAGAACCCAGGCGTCCGGGCTCCCCTCTCCCGCTCTGAGGTGGGCACAGAACCCAGGCGTCCGGGCTCCCCTCCCATGCTCTGAGGTGGGCACAGAACCCAGGCGTCCGGGCTCCCCTCCCCCACTCTGAGGTGGGCACAGAACCCAGGCGTCCGGGCTCCCCTCCCCCACTCTGAGGTGGGCACAGAACCCAGGCGTCCGGGCTCCCCTCCCCCGCTCTGAGGTGGGCACAGAACCCAGGCGTCCGGGCTCCCCTCCCCCGCTCTGAGGTGGGCACAGAACCCAGGCGTCCGGGCTCCCCTCCCCTGCTCTGAGGTGGGCACAGAACCCAGGCGTCCGGGCTCCCCTCCCCAGAGGCGGCAGGTTTGTATAATTTTTGGCGGTGCCTAGAACGGGTCCAAGTCCCGCCCCGCCCCCCGCCTTGTAAGCCGCTCTGTATTTTTTAAAAGAATGTAAAACTGAGCTGGAAACAATCAGCTTTGCCAGCTTCCCTCTCGTGCGAATATCACTATTGTGAGACTATCACCGTTCGCACGAGGCTTGTGAGTACGGACACAGCCCAGCACTCGGCTCCAGAACGTTCCAGCAGTCAGACCGGCGCAGCCCCGTCGCTTGCCATGTTCTTCGGGGGCAGCCGCCCCTCGTCGCTCGGTGGGGCAGCCTGGGGCCGGAGCGGTGACTGCGGGGGGCAGGGTGTCGCGACTCACCCAGGCCCCCGCTGCTCAGGTGCGGAAGCCCCCCCATCTCCCGTCCGGCAGGGCCGGCTCCAGGCACCAGCGCAGCGAGCAGGTGTCCGGCGTTCGGCGCCACTGGGCGGAGGCTCCCGCGGAATTGCCGCAGTTCGCGATCGCGGCTTCCGGGTGGGTTTTTTGGGCTGTTTGGGGCGGCCAAGCCCCTGGCGCCGGCCCTGCCATCACGTGAGCCCCTCCCTGGAGCCTGGCTGGGGCTGGGGGACGGGGCTGCCCCTTGCCAAGCGTGGGGCAGGAATGGTGACTGCGGGGGGGGGGGCGCAGGGTGTCATGAGTCCCACACTCAGCCAAGCCCCCGCTGCTCAGGTCCAGACTCCGGGAAGCCCCCCCGAGTCGGAGCTGTCCCCGGTGGGGGGAGGGGGGCCCCTCCTCCCTCGGCAGCCGCACCGCGCAGCCTGCCACGGGCACCGGGCCGGAGGCGGCGGCCAGGCTGCGCGCGGGGCCGGGCCAGGGGGAGAGACCTGAGCCCGAACACTGGTGCAGGGGGGGCCCTGGGCCCTGACTATGGCAGGAGCCAGGGCCGGCGCCAGGGGTTCGGCCGCCCCAAGCGGCCACAAAACGAACAAAAAGCCGCGATCACGAACTGCAGCAATTCAGGGCCCATGTAACTCACTGCCCCGCCTCTCCCCTGCTCTCAGCCCCTCGGCCCGCCCCGAGGCGGGCCCTGAACCCAGGAGTCCGGGCCCCCCGCCCCGAGCGGGACACCGAACCCAGGAGTCCGGCCCCCCCCGCCCCGAGGGGGACACCGAACCCAGGAGTCCGGCCCCCCCCGCCCCGAGGGGGACACCGAACCCAGGAGTCCGGCCCCCCCCGCCCCGAGGGGGACACCGAACCCAGGAGTCCGGGTCCCCCGCCCCCAGGTGGGCGCTGCACCGAACCCAGGAGTCCGGGCCCCCTGCCCCGAGGCGGGCCCCGAACCCAGGAGTCCGGGCTCCCCGCCCTGCTCTGGGGCGGGCGCGGAACCCAGGAGTCCGGGCTCCCCCCTCTGTCTTGGTTGTCAGTGAAAAGCGAGGCGCCAGGGGGCGGGGCCGGCGGCCGCTGACGCGGAGCCAAAACTGAGCCGAGCCAGCCAGGAGTCGAACCTAGAATCTTCTGATCCGTAGTCAGACGCGTTATCCATTGCGCCACTGGCCCCACGCGCAGAGCCGCGCGCAGCCGCGCCTATAGCCCAGCCGGGGCGGGGCCGGGCACACCCGGTGCATGCTGGGAGGTCGCGCTGCCTCCATGGGCCGCGGGGCATGGTGGGAAATGTAGTCCATAAGCAATGGGCGGGCGCTAGGGGGACCCTGGTGGGCAATGAATCCTGCCAGCCCATAGACCGCAGGGGCGCAATGCATGGTGGGTAATGTGGTCCTGGCAGGGAAGCTGGGCCTGGCGCTGGGCATGCAGGGAAATGTAGTCCTTGCCCCGCGAACCGCATGACGGGAAATGGGACCTTCCTGGTGCCGCGAGCACGATTGGTTCTCGCCTATTGGGCCCGACCCTCTGCTCTGCGATTGGCCGTCTGGACCGGAAGCGCGCTGCGGTTGGCCGGCGGGGCCCGGCGCGGCGCTGTGATTGGCCGGCCGGGCGGGGGCGCGTCTTGCAGTGATGGCGGCAGCAGCGGCGGCGGTGGCTCCGGGGCCGTGCGGGGCGGGGGGCCCCCGCGTGTCTAGCGGCCGGGACCTGAGCTGCGTCCCGGAGGTGGCGGAAACGCTGGGGGCCGTGGCCCGGCAGGGGTGAGACCACGTGACCCGCCCCACGTGGCCATGGCCCCGCCCCCTCCGAGCCCCGCTCATGTGCCGGGGAATTGCCCGCCCCCCCCCCGCGGCCTGGGCCCCCCCCCGCCAGGGGCCGGTCCCCCCTCCCCCCCCGCGGCCTGGGCCCCCCCCCCGCCAGGGGCCGGGCCCCCTCCGCGCCCTGGGGACCCCCCCGCCAGGGGCCGTCCCCCCCCACCCCCCCCCGCGGCCTGGGGACTCCCCCCCCCCAGGGGCCGGGCCCCCCTCCCCCCCCGCGGCCTGGGGACTCCCCCCCCCGCGGCCTGGGGACTCCCCCCCAGGGGCCGGGCCCCCCTCCCCCCCCGCGGCCTGGGGACTCCCCCCCAGGGGCCGGGCCCCCCTCCCCCCCCGCGGCCTGGGGACTCCCCCCCAGGGGCCGGGCCCCCCTCCCCCCCCGCGGCCTGGGGACCCCCCCGGCAGGGGCCGTCCCCCCCCGTCCCCCCCCGCGGCCTGGGGACCCCCCCGGCAGGGGCCGTCCCCCCCGTCCCCCCCCACGGCCTGGGGACCCCCCCGGCAGGGGCCGGCCCGCCCCCTCCCCCCCCGCGGCCTGGGGACCCCCCCCGCCAGGGGCCGTCCCCCCCCGCGGCCTGGGGAACCCCCCGCCACTGCGGCCCCTCTCCCCTCCCGGGTCAGCGTGGGGCTTGGCGGGATCGCACCCAGGGGGGGTCTGGGCTCTGCTGGCCTGGGGAACCCCCCGCCACTGGACCTTGCCCTCCACCCCAAGCCCCGTCTCTCCGCAGGTTCGATTTCCTGTGCATGCCGGTCTTCCACCCGCGCTACCGCCGGGAATTCAGCCACCAGCCGGCCCGCGGCCGCCCCGGCCCCCACACCCGCTCCGACCTGCTGCTCTCGGGGAGAGGTGAGCCCCCAGCGCCGTCTGCTCCCCCCTAACCGCCGGCTGTGCCTCCCTCTGCCCCCGGGACAGCGCCCCCTGCTGGGATCCCCCTGTGGTCCTGGCCTTGGAGCCCCCCCCCGCCTTCTCCGTGTCTCCTGCTCAGCTGCCAAGCACCATCTGGGCCCCCCAACCCAGGGAGAGTGCCCCCCCCCGCCACTAGGCTGCCTGGCGCCATGTCCGTCTCCCCCACCCTGCCAGGCCCCTGTGCACTCTGTGCCCCCTGCACTGTGGATCTCACCCGCTCTCACCCCCCCAGACTGGAACACGCTGATCGTGGGGAAGCTCTCCCCCTGGATCCGCCCTGACGCCAAGGTGGAGGCGGTCCGCAGGAACTCGGAGGCGGTGAGCCTGGGGTGGGGGGCAGCCCCGGTGGGGTGGGTGTAACAGCCCGGGGGGGGGGGGGGTTGGTGGAGGGGTGGGGAGCAGATGACATGGTGGGGGGAGGGTGACATCTGGTGGTGAGTTGGGGGGGTGGGATAGACCATGTGGGGTTACTCGGGGGTACTGGGCGGGGGGTACACAGTCTCCTGTCTCCCCAGGCAATGCTGCAGGAGCTGAACTTTGGGGCGTACCTGGGGCTCCCTGCATTCCTGTTGCCCCTGACACAGGGCGAGAACCCCAACTTGGCCCGGGTGCTGAGCACCCACATCCACACCGGGCACCACAGCACCATGGTGAGTGCAGGGCTGGGCGGAGTGGGGGGGCCGGGGGTGCATCCACCACTAACCCCCAGTTTCCCCCCCAGTTCTGGATGCGGGTCCCTCTGCTGGCCCCTGAGGATCTGCGGGACGACCTGATCGAGAACGAGCCGGTGCCAGTGCCCGAGGACGGCTCGGGGGACGAGAAGACGTGGATATGGTGAGGGGCTGGGGGGCACTGCTGGGGGGAAGTACGCAGCCCCAAGCCTGCTCCCGGCTGGGGCAAGCACACGGGATGCGGGGAGGGAGCCTGCTGGGGCTGAGGTTAGGGATCTGGGGGGGGGGGGGAGGAATGCTCAGAGGGGAACCGGGGGAGGGCAGGATCTTGTCCCCCATTCACTGCCCCCCCACCCCTTTGTCTGCAGGTGGCATAATTTCCGGACCCTCTGTGACTACAACAAGCGCATCGCAGTGGGTGAGTTCGGGGTGGGGGCACTGCCGCGGAGAAGCTCGCAGCACTGGGGCAGGGGGCTGGCGGGTTTCTTGACCCCTGTTTTCTGCCCCCACCAGCTCTGGAGGTGGGGCCAGACCTGCCCTCCAATCATGTCATCGACCGCTGGCTGGGGGAGCCAATCAAAGCGGCCATCCTGCCCACTAGTATTTTCCTGACCAATAAGAAGGGGTTTCCCGTCCTCTCCAAGATGCACCAGCGCCTGGTCTTCCGCTTGCTCAAGGTAGAGCCCCGCCCCTGCCCCCGCTTGGCCCACCCAGATCTGGCCACGCCCACTGAGACCCCTGGCCAAGCCCCGCCCTCCATGACCCTGGCTGTCACTGAGCCCCACTCCCTCCTGCCCTACCACACCCACCGAGCCCGCCAGGCCCCCTCCTAGCGGGGGGCACTGCTGTGAGAAAGCTCCCAGCACTGGGGTGGAGGGGGCTGTGACCCCTGTTCTCCATCCCCCCCTCAGTGTGGGGGTTCTGCGCTCTGGGGGGGTTTCCCCGTGCTGGGGCTCAGGCTGTGGGCGGAGGGTTGTCCCTGTCTAACCCCTTCCCTGCCCGCCAGCTGGAGGTGCAGTTCATCGTGTGGGGCGCTCACCACCACCCCGAGAAGGAGTTCTGCTCCTACCTGCAGTACCTGGAGTACCTGAGCCAGAACCGGCCCCCCCCTTCCGCCTACGAGCTCTTCGCCAAGGGCTACGAGGACTATCTGCAGTCCCCCCTGCAGGTGAGCGACCCCGGCTGTCATCAGGGTTAACAGCCCGGCATGTTAGCGGCGTGGCTCAGGGTGAACGCTGGCATAGGACTGGGGCTCAGACCCATCGGTCACAAAACAGCTTCTTCAACGTTCGGGGCTAACATCGCCGACTGGCATTGTTACAGCTTGGACCAGTATCCTGTCCTACCATCATTAGGGTTCAGGGTTAACGGCTTGGTCCAGGATTAGTGCCAGCTGGGCTAGCATCATATCCACCCTCCTAGGCTCCAGGCTTGGCCAGTATTCTATCCTGCCATCGGTAGGGTTCAGGATTAATGCTGCCTCCTGCTGGGGTTGGGACTCACAGGTATCAAAGCGGCATAACTAGGGCGCACAGGACCGACGTTCTCGTGCGTCATTGTTAGGGTTCAGAGTTAACACCGGGACTTGTCAGGATTTGGGAGCAGCATCAGACCACAATGTCATTAGGCCTCAGGCTGAATTCTGCTAGAGCATCGTCATCGGGCCTTCATTCATGGAGTATCACCTATTGTTGTCGTTACGCCTGTGGGTTATTGGGTGCCCGTTGTTGGGGTTCTGAGGGAACGCCCCAGAACTATACAATGTTGATGCATCCGTCATCAGGTTCATCATTAGGGCCCAGAGTGAACACTTTCCTTGGTGAGCTTTGCATCCATTATTAGGGTTCAACATGAATGTCACCCGCTTCGCAGTGCAATGGGGGGGTGTCTTCCTCCCCCCCTCCTCATGCTGCTCTTCCCCCCCTCCCCCAGCCCCTGATGGACAACCTGGAGTCCCAGACCTACGAGGTCTTTGAGAAGGACCCTATCAAATACTCCCAGTACCAGCAGGTGAGGGGGAGCCGGGCTGTGACTGGGGGAGGGGCTTGGTGGGTGGGGCCAGAGGGAAGGGGGAGTGGCTGTGGGAAGGGGTGGGGCCTGTGGCGAGGGGCAGTGGGTGAAGGTTCAGGGATGGTGGGGCAATGGGGGTGGGGTGTGGCTGGAGGGGGGAGTGTGGTGTGGGGGCAGGGTCCGAGGGGGGCTGCAGAGCTCCCCAGTGACCTCCCCCTCCCCCCCCAGGCGATCTACAGGTGCCTGCTGGACCGGGTGCCTGAAGAGGAGAAGGAGACGAATGTGCAGTGAGTGAGGCCCCGCCCCTCCATGGCGATGCCCCGCCCCTCAGTTGTACCCCTCCCACCTGGGTCATGGGACCCCTGACACCCCCCCCCCCCCCCGGTGATGCCCCCTGAAGGTGGCTCTGACCCTTCCCCCCCCTATGGGGGGTCCCATCCTCCGTGGCACCCCCTGTGTGCTGCCCTCTGACCTCCCTCTCTGCCCTCCAGGGTGGTGATGGTGCTGGGGGCTGGCCGGGGCCCCCTGGTCAATGCCACGCTGCGGGCGTCCCGCCAGGCCAGCCGGCGGGTCAAGATCTATGCCGTGGAGAAGAACCCCAATGCTGTGGTGACGTGAGTGCCCCCACGCCGGCCCTGCGCCCCTGCCTGTCGGCCCTGCCCTATAAACACCCCGCCCCACCCCTGCTGAGTCCCAGGCCGTGTGTGTGTGTGTGTGTGTGTGTGTGTCTCCGTCCCTCCTCCCCTGAGAACTCGCGGTAGGCGGGGGGGGGGGGGGGAATACAGTGGTGGGCAGGTCCCTGGATGAACCCTATTGTACTTAAAGTGCTGCACAGGATCTTTTCAGGGGGATAAGGCAAAGCGCCAGGTTTATCGGTAATACAGGGATTAATCAGCACTGTAGCACTCGCATACGCTATGTTACACTCCTGCACACGCACCCCCCTCCGTCTGTGCTCCCCTTAGCTCCACTGGCCAGGTGAGTTAGAGGGGGGTGGGGCGAGCCGGACCCCTCCCATTTCTAGCAGCTTCCCTCTCCTGCAAATCTGTGTGTGTCTGTTGGGCCTTCGTGCTGCTTCCCTGCGGGGGGGGTCCCAGTGCTGCACAGGGGCTGCTCCTGGCTTCTAACCCCCGAGGCCGTCGGTACGTCTGCTCTTCACTGAGCCCGCCGGCCACCTGGCTTGGTCCTGGCTCTGGCTGCCAGCTCCTCGCCAAGGCTTGCAGCTGCCTGGAGGCGCCCGCCTCGCCCCTCGCGCTCCAGCAGGGCAGCTGATTGCCGGGGGGGGGGGGGGCCGAGAGCTCATTCTGCTCCCGGCAAAGAGCCATTTTCTTCTGGCTTAGAGGTTATAACATTATACCAAGGCACAATACAAAGTTTCTACATAAGGATTTGATACAAAGTTCCCATATCAAAGGACTTGACACAAAGTTGCCTGGAAACAGAGATCACACATGGATAGACCCAATACAAGGTCATATGAAAATGATGCTACACTGTTATGTGAAAGTGCTTAATGCAGAGATTTATCTGCAACCCCGCACTCCCCGCAGACTGGAGCGCGGGCAGTATGAAGGGGGGTGGAGCCAGTGGCGGGCAGTTCCCCGGGCTAACCCCGCACTCCCCGCAGACTGGAGCGCGGGCAGTATGAAGGGGGGGGGAGCCAGTGGCGGGCAGTTCCCCGGGCTAACCCCGCACTCCCCGCAGACTGGAGCGCGGGCAGTATGAACGGGGGGAATCCAGTGGCGGGCAGTTCCCCGGGCTAACCCCGCACTCCCCGCAGACTGGAGCGCGGGCAGTATGAAGGGGGGGGGAGCCAGTGGCGGGCAGTTCCCCGGGCTAACCCCGCACTCCCCGCAGACTGGAGCGCGGGCAGTATGAACGGGGGGAATCCAGTGGCGGGCAGTTCCCCGGGCTAACCCCGCACTCCCCGCAGACTGGAGCGCGGGCAGTATGAAGGGGGGGGAGAGCCAGTGGCGGGCAGTTCCCCGGGCTAACCCCGCACTCCCCGCAGACTGGAGCGCGGGCAGTATGAAGGGGGGGGAATCCAGTGGCGGGCAGTTCCCCGGGCTAACCCTGCACTCCCCACAGACTGGAGCACGGGCAGTATGAAGGGGGGGGAGCCAGTGGCGGGCAGTTCCCCGGGCTAACCCTGAACTCCCCACAGACTGGAGCACGGGCAGTATGAACGGGGGTAATCCAGTGGCGGGCAGTTCCCCGGGCTAACCCTGAACTCCCCACAGACTGGAGGGCGGGCAGTATGAAGGGGGGGGAGCCAGTGGCGGGCAGTTCCCCGGGCTAACCCTGCACTCCCCGCAGACTGGAGCGCGGGCAGTATGAAGGGGGGGGAATCCAGTGGCGGGCAGTTCCCCGGGCTAACCCTGCACTCCCCACAGACTGGAGCACGGGCAGTATGAACGGGGGTAATCCAGTGGCGGGCAGTTCCCCGGGCTAACCCTGAACTCCCCACAGACTGGAGGGCGGGCAGTATGAAGGGGGGGGAGCCAGTGGCGGGCAGTTCCCCGGGCTAACCCTGCACTCTCCGCAGACTGGAGCGCGGGCAGTATGAAGGGGGGGGAATCCAGTGGCGGGCAGTTCCCCGGGCTAACCCTGAACTCCCCGCAGACTGGAGCACGGGCAGTATGAAGGGGGGGAGCCAGTGGCGGGCAGTTCCCCAGGCTAACCCTGCACTCCCCGCAGACTGGAGCACGGGCAGTATGAAAGGGGCGGAGCCAGTGGCGGGCAGTTCCCTGGGCTAACACTGCACTCCTCCCCAGAGCTGGCAGTATGAAGGGGGGAATCCCAGTGGGGGGGAGCCAGTGGCGGGCAGTTCCCCGGGCTAACCCTGCACTCCTCCCCAGAGCTGGCAGTATGAAGGGGGGAATCCCAGTGGGGGGGAGCCAGTGGCGGGCAGTTCCCCGGGCTAACCCTGCACTCCTCCCCAGAGCTGGCAGTATGAAGGGGGGAATCCCAGTGGGGGGGAGCCAGTGGCGGGCAGTTCCCCGGGCTAACACTGAACTCCCCGCAGACTGGAGAGCTGGCAGTACGAGGAGTGGGGATCGCAGGTGACCGTGGTCTCGTCCGACATGCGGGAGTGGTCAGCACCTGAGCAGGCCGATCTCCTGGTGTCGGAGCTGCTGGGCTCCTTTGCCGACAACGAGCTGTCCCCCGAGTGCCTGGACGGGGCACAGCACTGCCTGCGGGGTGAGCGGGCGCCGGGGGTAGGGGGAGCTGTGGGTTGGGCAGGGGAAGGAGCTTGGGGGGAGTTGGGGGGGAGGCAGTTTTCATGGGGGTGCTTGTTGCCCTGATGTCTGACCCCCCTCCCCCATCCTCCAGCGGGCGGCGTGAGCATCCCCAGCACCTACACGTCCTTCTTGGCTCCCATATCATCCTCCAAGCTGTACAACGAGGTGCGGGCCTGTCGCGAGAAGGACCGGCACCCCGAGGTGAGCCCCCCCCCAGCCCCCCCCAGCCTGTCTGAAACCCCCAGCTCTGTGCCTGTTGGGGGTTGTGCTCTGACCAGGTCTCTCTCCCCCCCCCCCCCCCGGCCTCCCCAGGCGCAGTTTGAGATGCCCTACGTCGTGCGGCTCCACAACTTTCACCAGCTGGCACCACCCCAGCCCTGCTTCACCTTCCACCACCCACACCCAGGTAGGGCGCTGGGGCGGGGCCTGAGCTGGCCACGGCCCAGCATGGTGGGCTGGAGAGGGGTGGGGCCTGAGCAGACCACACCCCTCGGGGTGGGGGTGGGGCCTGAGGAGACCACACCCCTCGGGGTGGGGGTGGGGCCTGAGCAGACCACACCCCTCGGGGAGCACGTTCTCCCCTAACCTCCCCCCTGTTGGGCAGACCCGGCGCGGGACAAGAGCCAGTACCGGCAGCTGGAGTTCGCAGTGGAGGTGAACACGGTGCTGCACGGCTTCGCCGGCTACTTCGAGACCACGCTCTACGGCGACATCACGCTCAGTGAGGGCGGGGGCAGAGGTTCCTGGGGGGCGGGGCCCGGCCCATTGGAAGGGGGTGGAGGTTCCCGGGGGGGCAGGGCCCGGCCCAGGGGCAGGCGAGGAAGGGGGGGGAGGTTCCCGGGGGGGCGGGGCCCGGCCCATTGGAAGGGGGTGGAGGTTCCGGGGGGGGCGGGGGCCGGCCCAGGGGCAGGGGAGGAAGGGGGCGGAGGATCCTGGGGGGGGCGGGGTCCGGCCCATGGGCAGGGGAGGAAGGGGGTTCCCCAGAGCGGGCGGGGGGGGGTCACCAGGCCCGTCTCACCCCCCCTCCTCCCCCCAGGTATCCGGCCCGAGACGCACTCCCCCGGCATGTTCTCCTGGTTCCCCATCTTCTTCCCCATCAAGGTGAGCGCCGCCCGGGGGGCTGGGGAGCAGCGGGGGGGCGGGGCTTGGCTGGGGGCGGGGCTCCTCGGGAGGGGCGGGGCTGGGGGCGGGGCGGGGCTGGGGGCGGGTCTCCGCGGGAGGGGCGGGGCTTGGCTGGGGGCGGGTCTCCGCGGGAGGGGCGGGGCTGGGGGCGAGTCTCCGCGGGAGGGGCGGGGCTTGGCGGAGGCGGGGCTCCGGGGCGGGGCTTGGCGCAGGGGGCGGGGCTCCGCGGCGCTGACGCTCCCTCTCTTCCCACAGCAGCCGCTGGCGGTGCGCGCGGGCGAGCGCGTGCGCGTGGCCTTCTGGCGCTGCGCGGGCCCGCGCAAGGTGTGGTACGAGTGGGCGGTGACGGCGCCCGGCTGCTCTGCCCTGCACAACCCGAGCGGCCGCTCCTCCACCATCGGCCTGTGAGCGGGCGCCACGTCACTGAGAGCCCGCCCCCGCGCCTCCCTCTAGGCCTATGAGCGGCCGAGACCCCGCCCACGCGGCGCTCCCGCTCCCCTTTGTCCCGGTCCCTGCGTTTCAATAAAGTTTTCTGTCCCGGCCCGTGTGTGCGTCTGTCTGGGGGGGGGCGGGGGGAGTGGGGCGCCCTCGCGTTGTCATGGCAACTGGCTCCCTGCGTGCTGCCGTGCGAGCTGTCTGCAGCCCCTCTTCGTTCCGGGCCAATCAGCGTTGCTGCTGGGAGCCAAGTCACAGCCTTGCCTTCATATTCAACCAATCAGCGTGGTCGCTGTCGGCAAAGTCCCGCCTCCACTTGCCAATCACCCTGCGGCCGTGGGGACAATGGCGCGCCCCTCCCGCTTCGGGCTTCTCCATCTCGGCCAATCATCGCTGGAGCCGAGGAAAAACATTCCGCCCGTACACTCTCTCTGCCAATCAGAGCCACCCCTCTGGGAAATTGACCAATCAGCGACGGCGCTCTGCAAAGCCGCGTCCTCTAGGCCGGCCGCGGCCAATCAGCGTCGCCCCCCTCACCCAACGAGCGTCGCGCTGCCGCCCCGCCTGCGCCTGCGCACGGAGTTTCGGGGGGAGGGGAAGGTTCTGGAGGCAGCCGCGGCCTCCGCCATCTTAGCGCCGCGGAGACCCGGAGTCCCAGGAGCCGGCGCCGCCGCCGCCGCCGCCGCGGGGGAGGGTGAGAGCGGGGCGGGGTGACGTCACGGCATCGGGGGTACCTCACGGGGGATGAGGGGGATGACGTCAGTGGCCCGTGGGGAGGGTGAGCGCGAGCGCGGGGTTCTAGAACGTTGGTGAGCGGTGGGGGAGGGGTTCGTGGGAGGCTTAGAACGCTGGGGACGCTGCTGGGCGGGGCTTGCAAGCGGCTTAGAACGCCGGGGGCGGGGAGCCAGGGGGTCTAGAACGCGGGGGCGGGGCCTAGAGGGGTTCTAGAGCTGAGGTCCCGCAAAGGGGGCGGGGCCTGGGGCTGTGCTAGACGCGTGGCCAGGTGATGGGCGCCCTGGGTTCTAGAGCCGGGCTGGAAGTGGGCAGGGTCCAGAGCAGAGCTGTTCCGGGCAGGCCTGGGCCCCTGGCCCAGGATTTCGAGCCGGGATTGCTCCAGAGCAGGCCTGGCTGCGCCTCCCAAGGGGTTCCCCAGACCACGGGGTGGTGTCCCCCAGCGGGGGGCCGGGAAGGAGGTGGCTCGTGGGCTAGTTCTCCTCCGTGGTTCTGGAGCCCCCGGCCTGCTCTGGAACGGGAGTTTTTCTAGAACAGGCTCAATACACGGTGCTTGTAAAGTGCTCCAGACTAGCAGTGGGTCAGCAGCGTCTGGGGCCCGGCCTGGCATTGGGGGGATGGCTCGGGAGCGTGCAGGCGAGAACGCTTGGGGGCGCGGCTAGCAGTGTGCAGGCTGGTCATGGCCCCCCGGCTCACCACGCCCCATCTTTCCGCAGGACACGTCTGAGCCGCTCGAGCCCTGAGCCTGCCCTGCCCTTCGGGGGTGGGGCCCCCCCGGCGCGCTCCATGGAGCCGGGGGTTTCGAATCCGCTGCAGGAGCCTGTGAGTACCCCACTCCCCTTGGCTGTGGTGCCCTGGGTGGGGCCCCCAGGGGCCTGCCTGGGGCTAACCCCCCCTCCTCTTCTCTCCCACAGAGCCCGGCCGACGCCATGACGCCCGACGACTTTGACATCGTCATCGAAGCCATGTTGGAGGCGCCCTACAAGAAGGAGGAGGTGAGGCGTGGGGGCCCTTGTGAGGGGGGCGTGCCTCAGTTTCCCCAGCACTGGAGGGGTGGAGGCTGGAGGGGGGCCCTTGGTGGAAGGGGGGGCTGATGGGGGCTGCCCCCTACGTGGCTGAGGCTTGGCTTTGTTCTCTCCAGGCTCAGGCAGGACCCTCAAAGGCACCGGCTGAAGCCCCTGCAGCCCAGGTAACGTACAGGGGTCCTGGGGGGGAATGGGGAAGGGGGGCGCGTCCCATACTCACCTCTCCGTGCTCCCCCCCGCAGCCCCCAGAGGAGCAGAGCAAGGAGGTGAAGAAGGAGAGTGCCAGCGGCAGGTGAGAGGGGCGAGCGTCCCCCTCGGTAACGGTGTCTCCCCTGGCACTGGGAGGGGGGTGTCCCCCACGGTAACGGTGTCTCCCCTGGCACTGGGAGGGGGGTGTCCCCCTCGGTAACGGTGTCTCCCCTGGCACTGGGAGGGGGGTGTCCCCCTCGGTAACGGTGTCTCCCCTGGCACTGGGACGGGGGTGTCCCCCTCGGTAACGGTGTCTCCCCTGGCACTGGGACGGGGGTGTCCCCCTCGGTAACGGTGTCTCCCCTGGCACTGGGACGGGGGTGTCCCCCTCGGTAACGGTGTCTCCCCTGGCACTGGGACGGGGGTGTCCCCCTCGGTAACGGTGTCTCCCCTGGCACTGGGACGGGGGTGTCCCCCTCGGTAACGGTGTCTCTCCTGGCACTGGGACGGGGGTGTCCCCCACGGTAACGGTGTCTCCTCTGGCACTGGGAGGGGGGTGTCCCCCTCGGTAACGGTGTCTCCCCGGCACTGGGACGGGGGTGTCCCCCTCGGTAACGGTGTCTCCCCTGGCACTGGGAGGGGGGTGTCCCCCTCGGTAACGGTGTCTGGCACTGGGAGGGGGGTGTCCCCCACGGTAACGGTGTCTCCTCCGGCAGTGGGGGGGGCTGCCCCACGGTAACGGTGTCTCCTCCGGCAGTGGGGGGGGCTGCCCCACGGTAACGGTGTCTCCTCTGGCACTGGGAGGGGGGTGTCCCCCACAGTAACGGTGTCTCCTCCGGCAGTGGGGGGGGGCTGCCCCACGGTAACGGTGTCTCCCCTGGTGGGGGGGGGCTGCCCCACGGTAACGGTGTCTCCTCCGGCAGTGGGGGGGGGCTGCCCCATGGTAATGGTGTCTTCTCTGGCAGTGGGGGGGGGGGCTGCCCCACGGTAACGGTGCTTCCCCCCCCCCACACACACACAAACACTGTGGGGACGGGGAGCTGCCACATGCTAAACGTGTCTCCCCTGGCAGTGGGGGGCTGCCCCACGGTAACGGTGTCTGGCACTGGGAGGGGGGTGTCCCCCACGGTAACGGTGTCTCCTCTGGCAGTGGGGGGGGCTGCCCCACGGTAACGGTGTCTCCTCCGGCAGTGGGGGGGGCTGCCCCACGGTAACGGTGTCTGGCACTGGGAGGGGGGTGTCCCCCACGGTAACGGTGTCTCCTCCGGCAGTCGGGGGGGGCTGCCCCACGGTAACGGTGTCTCCTCCGGCAGTGGGAGGGGGGGGCTGCCCCACGGTAACGGTGCTTCCCCCCCCCACACACACACACAAACACTGTGGGGACGGGGAGCTGCCACATGCTAAACGTGTCTCCCCTGGCAGTGGGGGGCTGCCCCACGGTAACGGTGTCTTTCCATCTCCTCCCTCCCCCTCCCAGTAGCAGCAGGAAAAAGAGGAGTCGGAGCCGGGAGCACAGACACAGGTAGGGGCGGGGGGGGGGGCCTTGTGTGATTGCCCAGGGGTATGGGGGGGGGCGGGGAGCTGTGATTGGCTGGAGGTGGCCCTGGGATGCTGTGTATGGCTGGGACGGTACAGAGTGGGGGAGTGGGGTGTGATTGGCCGAGGGAGGGTGAGGGGAGCTGTGATTGGTACGGGAGGCCAAGGGTGAGTGAGGGTGGCTGTGATTGGCTGGGGGAGGCCAAGAGAGGGTGTGATTGGCCAGCGGGGTCTCTGATGTGCTCTCTCTAGCCGGGATCAGGAGCGGCGGCGGCGTAGCAGCCGGAGCCGGGAGCGCCGGAGCCGCCACAGGAGCCGGAGTCGGGAGCGCCGGCGGGGAAGCCGTTCCCGGAGCAGGGAGCGGCGGCGTGAGGAGAGAGCACGGTACCGCAGTCCTCCGCCCCCTGGGTGAGTGAGACCCTGCCCCCGGCCAGGCCCCGCCCCCTGGGGGAGTGAGACCCCGCCCCCGGCCAGGCCCCGCCCCCTGGGGGAGTGAGACCCTGGCCCCCGGCCAGGCCCCGCCCCCTGGGAGGGTGAGACCCCGGCCAGGCCCTGCCCCCTGGGAGAGTGAGACCCTGCCCCTGGCCAGGCCCCGCCCCCTGGGGGAGTGTGACCCCGCCCCCGGCCAGGCCCCGCCCCCTGGGGGAGTGAGACCCCGCCCCTGGCCAGGCCCCGCCCCCTGGGGGAGTGTGACTCCAGCCTCTGGAAGAGAGACCCCGCTCCTGGGCATGCCCCCCCAGCCTCCCACCCCAGGTGAGTGGCACCCTGCTCCCAGCCAAGCCCCGCCTGTGGGAGAATGAGGTTCCACCCCCCAGGGGAGTGAGACCCCGCCCCCTGGCTAAATTCTCCCCCTGAGGGGAGTGAGGCTCCACCCCCAGGGGAGTGAGGACCTCCCCAGCCAATCTCCGTCCCCTGGCCAAGCCCCACCCCTGGGAGAGTGAGGCTCCGCCCCCAGGTAAGGAAGGCCCTGGCCAGGCCTATCCCCGGGTGTGGGAACCAGCTAGGCCCCACCCTCACAACCCCTGCTCTCCCCTACTCCAAGGGACCCTTCCCACTGCAGCCCCCGGGGTCCCAGCCGCTGCCCCTGCCCCTGACCTGGTGTCTGCCCCCCAGGCGCCGCTTTGGACACAGTAAGAGCCCCCTGTACCGGGAGAAAAGCCCCGTGCGGTGAGTGGGGGGCTGGGCATGGAGCCGGGGAGCCGAGATGGGGGCTGGGGGAGTGGTGTTGACGGGAGTCTGTCCTGGGGCCTGATGCGGGGGGTGGAGCTGATGGATCTGGGCAGGGGGGTCTGGCCTGAAGGGCCCTGGGGGGGAGTGGAGCTGGGGGGGGTTCTGGCTGGGGGGTGCAGCGGGGGAAGTGTCGGGGGCCCCAGCCACCCGCCTGACACCCCGTCCTGCAGGGAGGCGCTGGGCAGCCTGAGCCCCGAGGAGCGGGACGCTCGCACCGTGTTCTGCATGCAGCTGGCCGCCCGCATCCGCCCCCGCGACCTGGAGGACTTCTTCTCCGCCGTCGGCAAGGTACCGCCCCTGCCCCGCCCCCAGGACATCCAGGGTTGGCCCTGAGTCTCAAGGAGTTAAATCGTCATCGTTAATTAGCAGAGTCCGTGACGAAACCTCCGGCCGGGAATACGTCCAGCCAGAATTAGCGAGCTGAGGGCTGTCTTGCCAGAGGAATCTGGTTCTGCCCCCTGCTCCTTCCTGAAGCCCCGCCCACTGAGCATAGGCCCCACCCTCCTGCTGGGCCCCGCCCCTCCCCCTCCCCCTGGCCCCACTCTTCCTGCCATCTGGAATCCAGGGCCCTGCCCTCCTCTCTGGCCGTGCCCTCTGCCCTCTCTAACCCTGCCCTGTGCCCGGCCCCGCCCCTCGGCCGTCTCCCCCCAGGTGCGGGACGTGCGGATCATCTCGGACCGGAACTCGCGGCGCTCCAAGGGCATCGCCTACGTGGAGTTCTGTGAGATCCAGTCGGTGCCGCTGGCCATCGGGCTGACGGGGCAGCGCCTGCTGGGCGTGCCCATCATCGTCCAGGCCTCCCAGGTGCGCCGGCCGTGGGGCACAAGGGGCTGGCCGGGGGCCGGCTGTGGGGTGGGGGAATGATCAGGGGCTGGCTGGGGGGCAGGGGACGAGGGGGAGGCAACCAGGGGCTGGCTGTGGGCGAGGGATGACAGGATGACTGAGGAGGCAGGGCACAGCCGGTGGGCAGCGTTGGGGGAGGGTGCTGGCCGGGGGGGGGGGCTGGTGGCGGGAGCTGGGGGGGGTGTCTGGGGGCTGCAGTCAGATAGGGGAGGGGTGGCGGCTGGGGGGGCGGGTGTTGGGGGGCTGGAGCCAGATGGGGGAGGGGGCGGCTGGGGGGCCGGGAAGGGGGGTGGGTGTCGGAGGCCTGGAGCCAGACGGGGGAGGGGTGGCGGCTGGGGGGGCTGGGGAAGGGGGGCGGGTGTCGGGGGGCTGGAGCCAGACGGGGGAGGGGCGGCTGGGGGGCCAGGAAGGGGGGCGGGTGTCGGGGGGCTGGAGCCAGACGGGGGAGGGGTGGCGGTCGGGGGGTCCGGGGAAGGGGGGCGGGTGTCGGGGGGCTGGAGCCAGACGGGGGAGGGGGCGGGCGGCGGGAGCGGGGAGGGGGGCGGCGGGCTGCTGGAGCCAGACGGGGGAGGGGGCGGCTGGGGGGCGGTTGTTGGGGGGCTGGAGCCAGACGGGGGAGGGGGCGGCTGGGGGGGCGAGTGTCGGGGGGCTGGAGCCAGACGGGGGAGGGGGGCGGCCGGGAAGGGGGCGGGCGGCGGGAGCTGGGAGGGGGGCGGCGGGGGGCTGGAGCCAGACGGGGGAGGGGGCGGCTGGGGGGCCGGGAAGGGGGGCGGGTGTCGGGGGGCCGGAGCCCGACAGGGAAGGGGGCGGGCGGCGCCCCCCATCTCACCCCCCCCTCGCCCGCAGGCGGAGAAGAACCGGCTGGCGGCCATGGCCAGCGCCCTGCAGAAGGGCAGCGGGGGCCCCATGCGGCTCTACGTGGGCTCCCTGCACTGCAACATCACCAAGGAGATGCTGCGCGGGATCTTCGAGCCCTTCGGCAAGGTGGGGGCGGGGAGCCCCTGGCGGGGGGGGGCTTGTGGGCGGGGCCCTGGGTAGCCCACCCCGGCTCTGACCCCTTTGCCCCGCCCCCATGCAGATTGACAGCATCGTGCTGATGAGGGACCCGGACACCGGCCAGTCCAAGGGCTACGGGTTCCTGACGGTGAGTGGGACCCGCCCCCCCCGGCCCGGCCCTGGCACTCCCTCCCCCCCCCGCGCCTCCCCCCGGCCCAGCCCTGGCGCCCCCTCCCCCTGCTGGGCCGGCCCCGCCCCCGGCCCGGCCCTGGCGCCCCCTCCCCCTGCTGGGCCGGCCCCGCCCCCGGCCCGGCCCTGGCACTCCCTCCCCCCCCCGCGCCTCCCCCCGGCCCGGCCCTGGCGCCCCCTCCCCCTGCTGGGCCGGCCCCGCCCCCGGCCCGGCCCTGGCGCCCCCTCCCCCTGCTGGGCCGGCCCCGCCCCCCCCGGCCCTGGCGCCCCCTCCCCCTGCTGGGCCGGCCCCACCCCCGGCCCGGCCCTGGCGCCCCCACCCCCAGCTGGGCCGGCCCCGCCCCCGGCCCGGCCCTGGCGCCCCCTCCCCCTGCTGGGCCGGCCCCGCCCCCGGCCCGGCCCTGGCGCCCCCTCCCCCTGCTGGGCCGGCCCCGCCCCCGGCCCGGCCCTGGCGCCCCCTCCCCCTGCTGGGCCGGCCCCGCCCCCAGCCCGGCCCTGGCGCCCCTGAAGCACCCGGCCCCCACTTCTCCATTCTGATGGCTCCTCCGCAGCACACCCCAATAGACCCCCTGCTGGGCCGGCCCTGGTGCCCCCCTCCCCCTGCTGGGCCGGCCCTGCCCCCCCCGCCCCTCCCCTGGCTGTAACCCTCTGCCCTGCAGTCCGGCCGGTTTCACCCCCCTTGGCCTTGCCCCCGCAGTTCGCGGAGGCAGAGTGTGCCCGCCGGGCGCTGGAGCAGCTGAACGGCTTCGAGCTGGCCGGGCGCCCCATGCGCCTGGGCCACGTCACCGAGCGGCTGGACGGCACCACGGACATCTCCTTCCCCGAGGGGCCCGAGGAGCCCGAGCCGGGCGCCGGCGGGGGGCTGCAGCTGCTGGCCAAGCTGGCCGAAGGTGGGGGCTGCAGCTGGGGGGGGTCCTGGCGCTGGGGGGGCTCGTGGTCAAAGACGGGGAGTGGCCCCGTGTGCCCTGAACCCAGCTGTGACCCAGGCCGGCAGAGGGAGGGGGAGGGGCTTGGGGTGCGCATCTGTGTCCCCCCTGACGACCCCCCCTTTGCCCCCCAGGCTCCGGGATCCAGCTGCCGGCCGCTGCTGCGGCTCAGGCCGCCCTGCAACTGAATGGCGCCATCCCGCTGAGCGCCCTGAACCCTGCCGCCCTGACAGGTAATGGGGAGCTGGGGGGGGATGCCCCACAGCCAGGGGAACAGCCCCCATTGGCCCCCTCAGCAGGTCCGGCTCCCCACCTGCCACCGAGGGGGTCCCGGCCTGGCCCAGCCCCCAGGATTCGGCTGCTCGGCGCCGGGGGGTTCGGGGGTGGCCCCGGTCACATGGAGTCTCCTGCAGGCCACCTCGCCGGGAACGGGGCCGGGGGGCCTGGGCTCCGGTGGGCCCCTCTGACCGATTCTCCCCCCGCAGCCCTGAGCCCGGCGCTGAACCTGGCCTCGCAGACGCTGGCGTCCCAGTGCCTCCAGCTCTCAGGGCTCTTCTCCTCTCCGGGCATGTGAGTCTGGGGGGCTGGCGGGGGGTGGGGGGTGGGGCTTGAGGGGGCGGGGCTCAGGACTGGGGCGGGGCTTAGTCCTTCCCCCTCTAACATTCCCCTCCTTGGTCTGCAGGTAGTGACCCCGCCTCCCCACGGACCCTGGGGCTGGAGCGGGGGCTGGGCTGGGCTGCCAGGGCCCCCATGGAGTCGGAGCTCCAGGGGCAGAAATGGGGCTGGGGGGGCACGAGCAACAACCCCCCCCCACGCAACCTTGCCCTGACCTCACAGAGGCCCATCTCGGGGAGGGGGGCTCTACGGGGGGCACCTGGCCCTGCCCAGCCCCCCCCCCCCAAATTGTTGGGTTTTTCTTTTCCTTTTTCTTTTTTTTTTCTTTATGGAAACAAATTAAAAAAAATTATCACAAAAAAATGCTTCAGGGGTTTGTGATGGGCTGCGGGTCGGGAGTGAGGGGCACCGGTAGGGCGGGGGGGAGACCAGGGCTGGGCTGGCAGGGGGCTGTGGGTCGGGAGTGAGGGGCACCAGCAGGGTGGGGGGGCAGGGGCTGTGGGTCGGCAGTGAGGGGCACCAGCAGGGCTGGGGGCTGCGGGTCGGGAGTGAGGGGCACCGGCAGGGTGGGGGGGGCAGGGGCTGCGGGTCGGGAGTGAGGAGCACTTGCAGGGCTGGGCGGACAGAGCTGGGCTAGCAGGGGCTGCGGGTTGGGAGTGAGGGGCACCAGCGGGGGGGGGGCAGGGGCTGCGGGTCGGGAGTGAGGGGCACCGGCAGGGCTGGGCGGACAGGGCTGGGCTAGCAGGGGCTGTGGGTCGGGAGTGAGGGGCACCGGTAGGGCTGTGGGGGGGGCACGGCTGGGCTAGCAGGGGGCTGTGGGGCAGGAGGGAGGGGCACTGGTAGGACTGCAGGGAGCTGGGCTGTGCGGGGCAGAGGTGGGCGAGGGGGCTGCGGGTTGGGAGTGAGGGGCACCGGTAGGGCTGGGGGGGGGGGGCAGGGCTGGGCTAGAAGGGGGCTGCGGGTCGGGAGTGAGGGGCACCGGTAGAGCGGGGGTGGGGAGGCTGATGTCTCTCCTCCCTCCTGACCTGCAGCCCCTGGGCTGCCCAGTCCTCCCCCCCGCCCCCCCCCGGGGCCCGGGCGGCTCCAGATTTAGTTCTGCCTGTTTCTGGCCCGTGCCCACGTTAGCCTGAGTCACCTGCTGCCCCCACAGGCCAGTGCCTGGGGGGGCTATAAATACCATTCGCCCCCGGCTGGGAGAGGCCATGCCCCCCCCACGCCCCCAGCCAGCACTCTGTTGCTTTGGTAACATTACCCATCTCCATGGCAACCTCCGCTGCACCACCATGCAGTTTCCATGGCAATGGGATTCAGTTTCCATGGCAACGGGATGCAGCTCTCTTTCTCTTTGTTGCTGTCTCTCTCTCCCATCTTGGGGGGGGGGGGGGCTGAGATTTTTGGCCCCCATCTCCCCATGTGATGGTGGGGGAGGAGCTGGGATGGTGCTAGGAGGAGGGGAGTGAGGGGGGGTTGGGGACCTGGCGTAGGGGAAGAGGCCAGGGCTGCGAATTGGTGGGTGGGGGTGAGGGCTGGGATAGAAGGGGGGCTGGGGAGGGCTGTTGGGGAAGGGGGGGTATTTGGGACACCTGGAATTGGGCAGGAGCCCATGGCAGCCGGGGGACAGGGAGTTTGGGGGGGAAGGATCCCCCCCCCCCCTTCAGCCTGTTCGCCCCCAGAGCTACTGCAAGGTGCGTAGCCAGGGCTCCGGGATCCTCGACCCTCCCCTCCCCCCATTGACGAGGCAGCTCCCAGCTGTGGTAGAAAAGGGCTTTAATTGAGAGCAGGAGGCCGCGCCCCCAAAATGGCCTCCATTCCCCAGAGGCTCAGCAGGGGGGGAGCCCATCCGAGGTGGGGGGGTCCCTGGGAAATTAAAGCAGAGACCCAGAGGGGAGAATCCGCCTGTGCCTTTAAGTCTCTCTCTCTTAAAGGGGTGGTTTGCTAGGGCAGGTTGTCCAGTTGGTGCCTTTTTAGCTGTTCTTAAAGGGGAGGTGCACATGGACAAATCACAATGGCCTGTGGGGGAGGGTGTCCCAACTTGATGCCTTTACGAGCCTCTTAAATGGGAGGTTTACAAAGTAACCCACTCAACGGGCCCCGGCTCTGTCTCTTTAAGAGCTTTTTAACGCTGCGTATCATAGCGTGGGAGGGCAAATACTCATTTTTCCAGGAAAAAAGCTAGCCAAAGACAATGTGACCGGAGTCGTGCCTTTAACATGCTCTTAAAGGGGAGGTGCCCACATGTGGCAGGCCACGTCCTGCCTCGGCCGCCGGCTCCCACGGAGCGTCGTAAAGGTGAGGGGCACAAATATGGAGGAGGGGAAGCCCAGTACCTTTGAGAGCTCGTGCAAGGAAAAGTGCACAAATCTGGAGGACAGTAAATAAAGAAATAAAGCTTCCAGGTCGAAGCGCTGAAGTAGCTGATTAACTCGTTCCCCAGCTGGTGACTTTAAGAGTCTCTTAAAGGTGAGGTGCAGAGGTGTGGAGGGTAAATACTGAGTCCAGGACAAAGCCAGACAGTGTCTCAGTATAACATTCTCAGGTCGGTGTATTCAAGAAATGTGGAGGACAAATAATAAGGCTCGATCGAAGTCCATGCCTTTAAAATCCTCTTAAAGGTGCAGCACACAATTGCAGCGGTCAAGTATTAAATCCAGTTTAAAGCCATCCATCAGCCGCCTGTTCAAAGAGTTCCAAGCTGGCACCTTTAAGCCCCTCTTAAAGGTGAGGGGCAGAAGTGTGGCAGGCAAATAAAACAGGCTTTGGCTTGGAGGAGGCCTTTAATACCCCCTTAAAGGTGAAGTGTGCAAACATGGAGGGCAACTAACAAATTCTCCTTGGAGGTGGTACCTTAAAAACTCTTGCTGAGATTCAAGACCCTCTTAAAGGGGAGAGACACACAGAAGAAGCCCAGCCCAAAGGCGGCCAGGCCTCTCCAACGATGTGGCGCTGTTAAGTCCCTCTTAAAGGCGACGCGCACAACTACGGCAAACAAAATCCAGCGCAAAGGCTGCCTGGCACGTCCCATTGCCACAGCTTCTTCACCACCTTCTTAAAGGGGAAAAGTGCGTGGCTACGGCAGACAAAAAAAACTCCGGTGCGCTACGTCCCCGATTGTCCAACGAAACACAGCGCCTTTAAGGTCATCTTAAAGGTGATGCCTCAACTACAGAGGACAAAAATTAAGTCTCATCCAGCCGGCAACGTGGAGGCCGGGGAAGTGCGAAGCCAAGGGGATTGTGGGAGTCTCCGCCCGGGAGCAGATCCGCTGACGGGTGGGGGAGGCTGCCTCTTAAAGGGCCGGTTCACAGCACGGAGAGGTCGTTGCAGGACTTGGAGCGTTGCTTGAAGAAGCGGCCGTTGCGTGGAACCAGGCTGGAGAGGAAGCGCTTGGCTTTCTTGGTGAGGCTCTCGCGGCGCCCGCCCGGGCCCCCGGCCCCAGCCGGCCGGTGCCGGCGCAGGCGGATCTGGCGCACGGCCCCCTCGAACAGCTCCCGTGTGTTGTGGTGCAGCGCGGCCGACGTCTCAATGTGTTTGCAGCTCAGCATCACGGCCAGACTGCGGCCCTCTGGGGGCGGGGCCAAGAGGCCACATTAGTGATCTGGCCCCAGCCACCCCCATCCCTGCCCTGGGGCTGAGGGGGCTCGGGGGGGGGCAGGGAGGTTCTATGGACTGGGGGTACATTGGGGGATCCCTAGAGATTGGGGCAGTGGGGGTTCAGGGTCTTTGGAGGGAGCATAGGAGGTTTGGGGTATCAGGTAGTGGGGGGCAGGTTGGGGGCTCAGGAGATGGGGTGGGTGGGGACATGTGTGATGGCAGTTTGGAGGGGCCTGGGGGGATCAGACAGGTGTTTGGGGCCTCTGGGTGATGGGCTTAGGGCAATTTAGGGGACCCCTGGGGGATTGGGTTTCAGGGCAGTTTAGGGGGCCCCCTGGGGGATGGGGGTCAGGGCAGGTCTCTGGGAGGTTGGGGGGCCCCCAGGCGATGGGGGTCCCCTGGGGTCACTCACCCTCCAGCGAGACCTCGCGGGAGCGCGCCAGGTCGCTCTTGTTGGCCACCAGGATGACGGGGGGGTCGGGGTGGGGGCTCCCCTCCCGCAGGCGCAGCAGGGTCTGGGGGATGCGGCTGAAGCTGCGCCGGTCGGTCACCGAGAAGACGAGCAGGAAGGCGTCGCCCGTCTGCAGACACGACTCCTGCAGCCAACCGCCCGCCTCGCCCTGGGGAAGGTACCCCCAGAACCCCCTGTCACCCCTGGAGAGCCGCATAGATCTGCATACATTAAGTGAGGCCCCACCTTCCCCCAGCCAGCATGTTATTGGCTAGTTCATGTCAGGCACCCTCCAGCCTCATGCATTAATTTGTATAAGTCTGCATAAATTTACATGCTATCAATTCCCTCCAATGAGCCGCATGTATTGGCCTGCATAGGCCCAACCTGGGCCACTTGCATTAATTTACATATATTTGCATGTACTTGCGAGCCTTCCACGCACCCCACTTCTCTCCCTCATTTGCATAAATGTACATGCAGAGCCCCCACTCCAACGCCATGCATCACGTGCACAGCGCTGCATATCTTTGCATATAATTAACAAAGCAGCCACTGGCTCGGAGGCTCAAGTTGGATGTATCAGCCCCCCCCGGCCTCCAAAGCCAGGCCATGCTGCAGGCAAGTCACTCATTTGCATACATTTGCATTCACCCCCGCCCCCTTGGGCGGGGCCCCGAGGTCTCACCTGGTCCCAGATGTCGTAGAGGATCAAGGTTGTGAGCTCCTCGTCCACCGACAGGCGGCGCTCGTACGTGTCCGCTGGGGGGAACCACAATTGGGCGGGGGGGCGCCAGTTCCCCGGAGCCGGCCCCCCCCCCACAGCCAGGGGCCCCCACAGACCCAGGGGGACCCCAGTTCCCGCCTGTGCCCCCCCCCAGGCCCCCACCCGCCCCCGCCCGCCCCAGGCACTCACCGGCGGGCTCGTCCTCGCGGGGGGCTCCGTCCGGCAGCCCCCCGAAGATGCCGGCCAGCGCCGTCTTCCCCACGCCGCTCTCGCCGGCCAGCACCACCCGGTAGGGCCCCCCCGGCGACCCCCCCGGCGACTCGGGGGGCGAGTCCGGCTCCTCCACCGCTGCCTCCCGCCGCAGCTGGTTCCTGGGGGGCAGGGGCAGGCTGCCCCGGCGGGGCCCCCGGAGCCCCCCCAGGGGGGGCAGCGCCATGGGGGAGCTGGGGGCACAGCTGGGGGGGCAGAGGGGGCGGGGGACACAGGCGAGAGGGGAGGTGACATAGGTACAATAACCCCCCTCCCCCAGCACCTCCCCTCCCCCAGCACCCCAACCCCCCCCCAGCACCTCCTTCCCCAGCACCTTCCCTCCCCCTCCCCCAGCACCCCAACCCCCCCCAGCACCTCCGTCCCCCAACCCCCCTTCCCCAGCACCTCCCCTCCTCCAGCACCCCAACCCCCCCAGCACCTCCTTCCCCAGCACCTTCCCTCCCCCTCCCCCAGCACCCCAAACCCCCCCCAGCACCTCCTCCCCCAGCACCCCAACCCCTCCCAGCACCTCCGTCACCCAAACCCCCCCCCGCACCTCCTCCCCCAGCACCCCCCCCCCTCCCCCAGCACCTCCCCTCCCCCCGCCCCCCAATCCCCCCACCCCCCAGCACCTTCCCTCCCCAGCACCCCCTCCCCCAGCACCTTCCCTCCCCAGCACCCCCCTCCCCCAGCCCCCCAATCCCCCCCACCCCACGGCACCTCCGTCCCCCAACCCCCTCCCCCAGCACCTCCTCTCCCCCGCACCTCCCCGTCCCCCGCACCCCAACCCCCCCACCGCACCGCCGGCCCCCCCCCCAGCACTCCAAGCCCCATCGGTCCCCTCCCCCCTCTCTCGATCCAGCCCCCCCCAGTCTCCTTCCCTCCCCCACCTGCTGCCCGGTCCCGGGGTCCCGGGGCTCGTTCCTGCCGCTGCCTCCGTCCCCCGCGCTCGCGTCTCTCCGGAGCCGGCCGGGAAGCTGCTCCCTTTAAACCCCCCCCCCGCCGGGGGAACGCCCCGCCCCCGTGAGGTCACGCGTGAGGGGGGGCAGGGGACCCCCCCATCACCCCCCGCGACAACCCTGGAGCCCTTGGGGGCCCCCGGCCTCGGAGGGCGGAGAGCTGGGAAGGGGCCATGGCCGGCTGATGCGGGCTGGGGGGACCCATGGGGCTGGGGGGCGCGGGCTGGCGGGGGGGGGCTGGGGACTGGCTATGGGGGTGGGGGAGTTGCTGGCGGGGGGGGGGCTGGGGACTGGCTATGGGGGTGGGGGAGTCACTGGCTGCCGGAGGGGCTGGGGACTGGCTATGGGGGTGGGGGAGTTGCTGGCGGGGGGGGGGGGAGGGGACTGGCAATGGGGGGTGGGCAGTCGCTGGCTGGCGGGGGGGGCTGGGGACTGGCTATGGGGGTGGGGGATATGCACGCGGGGGGGGCTGGGGACTGGCTATGGGGGGGGAGTCGCTGGCTGGGGGGGGGGCTGGGGACTGGCTATGGGGATGGGGGAATCGCTGGCTGGCGGGGGGGGCTGGGGACTGGCTATGGGGTGGGGGAGTCACTGGCTGCCGGGGGGGGCTGGGGACTGGCTATGGGGGTGGGGGAGTCGCTGGCTGGCGGGGGGGGCTGGGGACTGGCTATGGGGGTGGGGGAGACGCTGGCTGGCGGGGGGGGCTGGGGACTGGCTATGGGGGTGGGGGAGTGGCTGGCTGGCGGGGGGGGCTGGGGACTGGTTATGGGGGTGGGGGAGTCGCTGGCTGGCGGGGGGGGCTGGGGACTGGCTATGGGGTGGGGGAGTCGCTGGCTGGCGGGGGGGGCTGGGGACTGGCTATGGGGTGGGGGAGTCGCTGGCTGGCGGGGGGGGCTGGGGACTGGCTATTGGGTGGGGGAGTCGCTGGCAGGCCGGGGGGGGGCGGGGGACTGGCTATGGGGTGGGGGAGTCGCTGGCTGGCGGGGGGGCTGGGGACTGGCTATGGGGTGGGGGAGTCGCTGGCTGGAGGTGGGGGGGGGGGACTGGCTATTTGGTGGGGGATTCGCAGGCAGGCGGGGGGGGCACGACACTTGCTATGGGGTGGGGGAGTCGCTGGCTGGCGGGGGGGGCTGGTGACTGGCTATGGGGGTGGGGGAGTCGCTGGCTGGCGGGGGGGGCTGGGGACTGGCTATGGGGGTGGGGGAGTCGCTGGCTGCCGGGGGGGGGGCTGGGGACTGGCTATGGGGGTGGGGGAGTCGCTGGCTGCCGGGGGGGGGGCTGGAGACTGGCTATGGGGGTGGGGGAGTCGCTGGCTGCCGGGGGGGGCTGGGGACTGGCTATGGAGGGGGGGGATTCGCGGGCTGCCAGGGGGGGGGCGGGGGACGGGCTATGGGGGGGGGGAGTAGCGGGCTGGCCGGGGGGGCTGGGGACTGGCTATGGGGTGGGGGAGTCGCTGGCTGGCAGGGGGGGCTGGGGACTGGCTATGGGGCTGGGGGAGTCGCTGGCTGGCGGGGGGGGGAGCCTGGGGACTGGCTATGGGGTGGGGGAGTCGCTGGCTGGCGGGGGGGGGCTGGGGACTGGCTATGGGGTGGGGGAGTCGCTGGCTGGCAGGGGGGGCTGGGGACTGGCTATGGGGCTGGGGGAGTCGCTGGCTGGCGGGGGGGGGGAGCGAGGGGAATGGCTATGGGGGGGGGCAGTCGCTGGCTGGCGGGGGGGGGCAGGGGACGGGCTATGGGGTGGGGGAGTCGCTGGCTGCCGGGGGGGGCTGGGGACTGGCTATGGGGTGGGGGAGTCGCTGGCTGGCGGGGGGGGGCTGGGGACTGGCTATGGGGGTGGGGGAGTCGCTGGCTGGCGGGGGGGGCTGGGGACTGGCTATGGGGTGGGGGAGTCGCTGGCTGGCGGGGGGGGGAGCATAGGGACTGGCTGGTGTGAGTAGGTCCTTGAAGGGCAGAACTCGGCCCGTTGGTGGAATTTTGGGCCCCCCCCACCAGTCTGCAGCCCCCCCCATCCAGCTGGGGGTGTGGGGGGTGCTCAGGCACCAGCCTCGCTGGGAGATTCGCTCCTCCCCCCCGCCAGGCGGTAATTGAACCACCCTGGCATTTTCCCGCCGTGACTAATTGAATAATTTCCAACTAGCAACTAATGAGAGTGAGCCGCTAATTACAGAGAGAGAGAGAATCCAGCCTCCCCCACTCACTCCTCTCTGTACCCGTCCCCCCACCCCCTCCACCCATCTATCCCCGTCCCCCCAACCTCTAGCTATCCCCGTCCACTCCTCTCTATCCGTCCGTCCATCCATCCACCCACCCCCTCTATCCACCCCCCCATCCATCCATCCGTCCATCCCTATCCACCCCCCCGCTATCCATCCATCCATCCCCCCACCCCCTCCACCCATCTATCCCCATCCCCCCAACCTCTAGCTATCCCCGTCCACCCCCCTCTCTCTATCCATCCATCCACCCCCCCCATCCATCCATTCGTCCGTCCATCCATCCACCCACCCCCTCTATCCATCCATCCATCCCTATCCACCCCCCTCTCTCTATCCATCCATCCGTCCATCCATCCATCCCTATCCACCCCCCCCTCTATCCACCCATCCACCCCCTCTATCCGTCCATCCATCCCAGGGTTTCTCAAACTGGGGTGGCCGCTTGTGCAGGGAAAGCCCCAGGCGGGCCGGGCTGGTGTGTTTACCTGCCCCGTCCGCAGGGCCGGCCGCTCGCGGTTCCCACTGGCCGTGGGTCGCTGCTCCGGGCCAATGGGGGCTGCGGGACGCTGCGCGGGCCGAGGGACTTACTGGCTGCCACGTCCAGCAGCTCCCATCGGCCCGGAGCAGCGACCCGCGGCCAGTGGGAACCGCGATCGGCCGGCCCTGCGGACGGGGCAGGTAAACACACCGGCCCGGCCCGCCAGGGGCTTTCCCTGCACAAGCAGCCATGCCTGTTTGAGAAACCCTGGGATGGATAGATAGATAGATAGAGGGGGTGGACGGGGATGGATGGATAGATGGGGGGGTGGACGGGGATGGATGGATGGATAGAGGGGGTGTACGGGGATAGATAGATAGAGGGGGGGTGGACGGGGATGGATGGATAGATGGAGGGGGTGGATGGGGATGGATAGATAGATAGAGGGGGTGTACGGGGATAGATAGATAGAGGGGGGGTGGACGGGGATGGATGGATAGATAGAGGGGGTGGACGGGGATGGATAGATAGATAGAGGGGGTGGACGGGGATGGATGGATAGATAGATAGAGGGGGTGGACGGGGATGGATGGATGGATAGATAGAGGGGGTGGACGGGGATGGATGGATAGATAGATGGGGGGTGGACGGGGATGGATGGATAGATAGAGGGGGTGGACGGGGATGGATGGATAGATAGATAGAGGGGGTGGACGGGGATGGATGGATGGATAGAGGGGGTGGACGGGGATGGATGGATAGATAGATAGAGGGGGTGGACGGGGATGGATGGATAGATAGATAGAGGGGGTGGACGGGGATGGATGGATGGATAGAGGGGGTGGACGGGGATGGATGGATAGAGGGGGTGGACGGGGATGGATGGATGGATAGAGGGGGTGGACGGGGATGGATGGATAGAGGAGGGGGTGGATGGGGATGGATGGATAGATAGAGGGAGTGTACGGGGATGGATGGATAGATAGAGGGGGTGGACGGGGACGGATAGATAGATAGAGGGGGTGGACGGGGATGGATGGATGGATGGGGGGGGGTGGACGGGGATAGACAGATAGAGGGGGTGGACGGGGATGGATGGATGGATAGAGGGGGTGGATGGGGATGGATGGATGGATAGAGGGGGTGGACGGGGATAGACAGATAGAGGGGGTGGACGGGGATGGATGGATGGATAGAGGAGGTGGATGGGGATGGATGGATAGAGGGGGGGTGGATGGGGATGGATGGATAGAGGGGGGGTGGATGGGGATGGATGGATAGAGGGGGTGGACGGGGATGGATGGATAGACAGAGGGGGTGGACGGGGATAGATAGAGGGGTGGACGGGGATAGATAGAGGGGGTGGACGGGGATGGATGGATAGACAGAGGGGGTGGACGGGGCTAGATAGACAGAGGGGGTGGATGGGGCTAGATAGACAGACAGCAGCTGTAATGGGATAGACGGGTGCAGGCAGCAGCAGAGCCGCACGCGGGGCCCCCACAGCTGCAGTGGCCTCCGTTTCTCTACAGGGGGTGCTCTCCTAGTTAGCAGCAGTAGAAGGCTCTTACACGGTCACTCCCCCTGGCGGGTTGTTGCTCATTAAATGCCTGTTAGTCTGCTCAGAGGGGGAGGGAAACGCATCACAATGTTTTCTTGTTAAATGTATTTTTTCTTGAATTCTTACCAATAATGTGAACAGAGAAGAACAGGCAAAATTCTAACAAGAAATCTGATTGGCCTGGAGCCCCCAGGGCAAATATAGCAAAAGAATCACGACCCTCGACCTGCCGTCAAACCGCCAGCCTGGAAAACCCGCCGGTTCCGACACACCGAGAGAAATCGCTACACCAGAGATGGCTCCAATTTTCCACCTGGCCATTGCCTTTAAGAACCTTGTATTTTTTGACTGTCACAATATTGTGCAGTGTGAATTGTCATATTATTTTTACATAGGCAGATGATGACATTTATTGTCTCTCTCTTTTTGCAAAATTATGGACGAACAAGCCAGTAACAATTTGGCCATTGCCTTTAATATTTGATTTTTTGTCTGCCTCGTAAATGTTTTACAGCCAGGATTCTAATTTTGCAGCTATGTAGATTTTTAATCTCATTTTCCAGCTATTTCTCATTTTTAAATAAAACAAGTTCTTCAGAAAAACCTGGTTAAATTTTCGCCACCTGGCCATTACCCTTAAGAGTATTTTTTTTGTCTGCCACACAGATTTTTGCACTGCGTCTCTTCTGTTGCATACACTGATGCACCAACTTATCGTCTGTTTTCTCTTTTACCAAGTTCTCTACCAAAGCTGGTTAAACGTTTCCGTCTCAGCGCTGTATTTCGCAGGCTGAGCCGTACAGGGAGTCAGGGCTGAGGTTTACTGATTTGGGGCACAGATAAACCCGCTTGTTTCTTGTATTTATTTTATTTGTTAATGGCCAGGCAAATACTTTACACTGACACGCCGCACCTCGATTTTCTGGGGCACCGATTTGCACCTTGATTTTCTGCCTGGTTCCTCCCCTGCAAACACAATTGTGCAGAACGAACAAGCGAACCGAGTAAAACTTCACTCCAAAAAGTTGGTGTCTGTTTTTCTGATCCAAACTTTGCCTTTAAGAAGCTTTTTAAAACAACAGCAAACCCAGCAACACAAAGAGTCTGGGTTGAGAATCAAGTCCAGCTTTTCTGGCTGTGGAACTTGTGAAAACTCGGCTTCCGATATTGCGTTTAAAAACATAACTACAAAAAAACCAAAAACCTCTCGCGGTAGCTGGTTAAATGCTTTTGCCATTGCCTTTAAAAATCAGTTTAAATACAAATATTTGGTGCCAAGACTCACATGTTAATTTCCCCCATCCATAGAGACACACGTTTCTTTTAATCGTATTTCTCACCTTCTTTACAAAAATGACACATATATATTAAAAAACTATCAAAAATGGCTGACAATCTTTCAGATTTAGTCATTGCCTTTAAGAATATATATCTATATTTGTATATATTTAACTGCCACGTATCTCTTTTGTCACTCAGAATCACTGTTCGATTTGTCAGCCGAATACAGACGCACATTGTCTCTTCTAAGTCATATTTTTAAAAAACAATCATTTAAAACAATCTCCTGAGGAGGTAAAATGGGCATTACCTTTAAGAGTTTTCTTTTTTGACAGCCATGCAAATATTTTGCATGGAGAATCCCAGCCACAAACTCACGTATTCATTTTCTCTCAATTTCTCATTTTTTTGTTTCAATCAGAACCACGTTTTAGCAAACAGGGATTAAATGTTGCTGATTTTGCCCATTGCCTTTAAAAGACCTTTTTTTTAACCTCCACACACAAAAGCTTTGCTTACCGTAAAGATTCATTTATCAGGCACTGCAAAAAGAAATGTGCAAAGGTTCAATTTTTCTAACCCAGGTATGAAAACATAATTGATCATAGAAAATTTAAACTCAGAGAAGAGAAAAATGATTGCCAGCTGAGCCATCGCCTTTAAGAGTCTTTTTTAACTGCCATTTCTTCCCTCCTCTCATAGGGCTCCAGCACCTTTAAGATGTTCTTTAGAACAGCCACACAAGGACTTCTAAAGGGCACACCCCTTTTAAGAGCCTTTTCTGACTGCCACAGACATATTTTTCCTTCTGGGCCGAGGCAGCCAGACCCGGCCGCGGGGGGATGGGGGGCCACCCCGCCCCGCTCTCCCATTAGCCGCAATGTCTTAAAGGCAATGTCTGACAAAGCTCTTCCCTTGAAGAGCTTTTTTAACTGGCAGGCAATTTTTTTCTCTCGCCTCAGTTAGCGCTAAGTCCTTAAAGGCAATGTGCAATGGCAGTTTTTGACTGCCTCACAACTATGGCCACCCCAGCTGGCCCCGGCTTAACCACTCTCCCCGTTGGCTGCTGGGTTCTTAAAGGCAATGGGGCCTGGCGGGGGGCGCTCAGGGCAGGAGGGGGTCGTCGTCCAGGGCCTCGGCAGGGGGGGAGGGCCGGGACTCAGCGAGGGGCAGTAGCAGCACGTCGTCCTCCCCCTCGGGGGAGGGGGGGAGGCTTGGGGGCTCCCCACGGCCCTCGGGAGAGGAGAAGAGGCACCCGCGGAGGGCCCCCATTACCCCCCTGGGCAGCCGCTGGGGGCCCGTGGGGGGCTCTGGCCCAGGGGGCGGGACTTTCTGCGGCAGGGGCGGGGCCTCATCGGGCCCACTGGCTGCCCCCCCTTCCTCCTGGTTGGTAGCGTCCGGCAGGGGCTGGGCTGGGGGGGCAGCAGGGGGGCGGGCGGCAGGGGCGGAGCGGGGCAGCAGCCCCCAGCGGCGTAGGCGGCGCAGTAGGCGGCGCAGGGGGCGGGGGGGGCGGCGGGCCCGGCGCCCCCCCACCGGCTCGTGCTGGAGCAGATGGAGCAGAGAGCGTAGATTCCCCAACAGCGACGTCTGCAACGAGAGGGGGAGGGTCAGCATGAGAGGGAGGGAGTCCCCCACGCGCGGGGATCCAGGGTGCGGCTCAGGGGCTGCCATGCGCCCCAGGCTCTCTGTGGGGAGGGGGCCACCGCTCCTCGGCTCAGGGCGGGTGGGTCGCTCGGTGGGGCTCAGGGTGTGGGGCCAGGCTTGTGGTGGCTGCGCTCAGTGGGGTGCAGGGGGGATGCGGCTCACCTGCCCGGGGCTCTCGGTGGGGAAGTCCTCGAGGGGCGGGACCAGCCCCTGTGCGATGAGCTGCCCGTAGGACGGTGGCGCCTCCTGCCGGACCAGCTGGGCATCGCTGCGGGACAGGGGGGCGAAGAGGCTGCGGGGGGAGGGGGAGCATGAGATGGCGACCGCTGGGCTTCCAACCCCCCCAGCCCTGGGTTCATCTGCCCCTGATCCCACCTCTCCCCATAGCCCCACCCCATCCCATAGCCCCACGCTCTGCCCCTACAGCCCTGTCTGTTGTCCAGAGCCCCACCCACACCTGACTGCACACAGCATAGAGCTGGCAGGTGAGGCCCCGCCCCAGAGCCCCGCCCCCACCCCAGAGCCCCACCCACACCTGACTGCACACAGCATAGAGCTGGCAGGTGAGGCCCGCCCCATAGCCCCGCCCCCACCCCAGAGCCCCACCCACACCTGACTGCACACAGCATAGAGCTGGCAGGTGAGGCCCCGCCCCATAGCCCCGCCCCCACCCCAGAGCCCCACCCACACCTGACTGCACACAGCATAGAGCTGGCAGGTGAGGCCCCGCCCCAGAGCCCCACCCCCACCCCAGAGCCCCACCCACACCTGACTGCACACAGCATAGAGCTGGCAGGTGAGGCCCCGCCCCAGAGCCCCGCCCCCACCCCAGAGCCCCACCCATCTCCGAGCCCCGGCCCCACCCCACCTGTACTCCCGGCTGCGCACGGCGTAGAGGCGGCAGGTGCAGCCCAGCGCGATGACCAGCAGGAGGCCGCAGACCAGGCTGCCGATGGCCGCGGCGGCCACCACCTTGCGGGGCAGGGTGTAGGGGCAGGAGACCTCGTCGGAGGCGTCGGCGCAGTCGGGCTGCCCGTCGCAGCGCCAGGCCTCGTAGACGCAGCGCCCGTCCCCGCAGCGGAAGTTGCCGGGCTGGCAGCGCCAGCAGCCCCGCTCGTCCGCCCCGTCCGGGCACAGCGTCTGGTAATTGCACCGGTCAGCGGGTGCGTAGCAGGGGCCCCCGGCGCCATCGTGGCAGGGGTAGCTCCCTTCCGGGCAGCCTGGGCAGTGCTCCTCGTCCGCCCCGTCTGGGCAGTGCCAGATGCCGTCGCAGCGCTCCGCCTCCCCATAGCACCGGGCCTCGTCCCCCCGGCCGCAGGGCCGCTGCCAGGGCACGCAGAACCCACGCACGTGGTAGGTGGCGTTGAAGCCGCGGCCCTGCAGGCCCTGCCAGGCCACCCACGCCCGGCTGGAGGGTGACTCCACTGCCACTGGCTGCCCGTTGCTGGCTGCATCCACGCGCCGCAGCAGCCGCGGCTCGGCCGACAGGTCTGGGTGATCCTCGTAGACCTCTAGGGAGTCGGTCGGAGCCAGGTCCAGCGTGGTGAAGAGCACAGTGAGGGGGCGGCTGTCGTGGGGGTCCAGGGCCCAGCGGCACCGGATGAGGGCTCCAGCGGGAACCCCAGGCCAGGCAGGCGGGGAGAAGACCCCATAGAAATCATCCAGCGTCAGGTTACAAGATGGAGGTGAGGCAGAGAGGAGGGGACCTGCTGGGATGAGAGAGAGAGAGAGTGAGACAGGGACGGGCCTTTTATATTCTCCCTCTTGTGGGGAAAAAATCCCTTTGTTCTTCTGTGCAAAATCACAGCAACAAGATGGAGTTTGTAGCCATCTGGGCAAGTCCCATGTCCATGAATGATTCAGCTTTTTGCAGGTCGACACCATTGTTTACATGTTAGTTTGAATGTTCCCAGGAAAGCTCAGATGTGGATTGGCGTCTCCCAAAGTCCATTGCCGGTTAAGTGTTTCTTGACTGAGCACTTACTGAGAATAGTCCTTTCTCAAGAGACTGACCAGATGCTTCACTGGGGCTACTTAGAATCAAAACACATTGAGATACAAGTACAGAGCCAACATTCATAACTTCAAATGCAAAAATGACACACACTTACAGACAGCACAATCATAACTAGCAAATTACAACCTTCCCATAGACCTCCTTTGTACAAGATTTGGTGCAACCCTAGGATCCCGATTGCAACAATGATCTATATGGTCACAGTTCATGTCAATAACGTCACAGGATGGTTGGGTCATATGGGGATGGATAGATGGTTGGGTTGGGTTCTGTGGGGATGGATGGTTGGGTTGTGTGGGGGATGGACAGATAGTTGCGTTGTGTGGGGCTGGATGGACGGACGGATGGTTGTGTGGGGATGGATGGATGGTTGGGTTGTGTGGGGATGGATGGATGGTTGGGTCACGTCGGGTGGGGATGGATGGATGATTGGGTTCGATTGTGCGGATGGATGGTTGGGTCGGGCAGGTGGAGACAGCTGGATGGTTGGGTCAGGTTGTGTGGGGATGGATGGATGATTGGGTTGGTTTGTGTGGGGATGGATGGTTGGGTCGGGCAGGTGGAGATGGATGGATGGTTGGGTTGGGTCATGTCAGGTGGGGATGGATGGTTGGGTTGGGTCATGTCAGGTGGGGATGGATGGTTGGGTCGGGCAGGTGAGGATGGATGGATGGATGGTTGGGTCGGGCAGGTGAGGATGGATGGATGGATGGTTGGGTCGGGCAGGTGGGGATGGATGGATGGATGGTTGGGCCGGGTTGTGTGGGGATGGATGGATGGTTGGGTCATGTCGGGTGGGGATGGATGGATGGATGGTTGGGTTGGGTTGTGCGGATAGATGGTTGGGTTGGGCAGGTGGGGATGGATGGATGATTGGTTGGGTCGGGCAGGTGGGGATGGATGGATGGTTGGGCCATGTCCGGTGGGGATGGATGGTTGGGTCGGGCAGGTGGGGATGGATGGTTGGGTCGGGCCATGTCCGGTGAGGATGGACGGATGGTAGGGTTGGGCAGGTGGGGATGGATGGATGGTTGGGTCACGTCTGGTGCGGATGGATGGATGGTTGGGTTGGGCAGGTGCGGATGGATGGTTGGGTCGGGCAGGTGGGGATGGATGGATGGTTGGGTCACGTCCGGTGCGGATGGATGGATGGTTGGGTTGGGCAGGTGGGGATGGATGGATGATTGGGTCACGTCCGGTGGAGATGGATGGATGGTTGGGTTGGGCAGGTGGGGATGGATGGATGGATGGTTGGGTTGGGTTGTGCAGATAGATGGTTGGGTTGGGCAGGTGGGGATGGATGGATGATTGGTTGGGTCGAGCAGGTGGGGATGGATGGATGGTTGGGCCATGTCCGGTGGGGATGGATGGTTGGGTCGGGCAGGTGGGGATGGATGGTTGGGTCGGGCCATATCCGGTGGAGATGGATGGATGGTTGGGTCGGGCCATGTCCGGTGAGGATGGATGGATGGTTGGGTTGGGCAGGTGGGGATGGATGGATGGTTGGGTCACGTCTGGTGCGGATGGATGGATGGTTGGGTTGGGCAGGTGGGGATGGATGGATGGTTGGGTCACGTCCGGTGCGGATGGATGGATGGTTGGGTTGGGCAGGTGGGGATGGATGGATGGATGGTTGGGTCGGGCAGGTGGGGATGGATGGATGGATGGTTGGGTCGGGCAGGTGGGGATGGATGGATGGTTGGCTCACGTCCGGTGGGGATGGATGGATGGTTGGGTCGGGCAGGTGGGGATGGATGAATGGTTGGGTCATGTCTGGTGAGATGGATGGATGGTTGGGTCGGGGAGGTGGGGATGGATGGATGGTTGGGTCGGGGAGGTGGAGATGGATGGATGGTTGGGTTGGGCAGGTGGGGATGGATGAATGGTTGGGTCATGTCTGGTGAGATGGATGGATGGTTGGGTCGGGGAGGTGGGGATGGATGGATGGTTGGGTCGGGGAGGTGGAGATGGATGGATGGTTGGGTTGGGCAGGTGGGGATGGATGGTTGGGTCGGGCAGGTGGGGATGGATGGTTGGGTTGGGCAGGTGGGGATGGATGGTTGGGTTGGGCAGGTGGGGATGGATGGATGGATGGTTGGGTCGGGCAGGTGAGGTGGATGGATGGATGGTTGGGTCGGGCAGGTGAGGTGGATGGATGGTTGGGCAGGTGAGGTGGATGGATGGCTGGGTTGGGTTGGGCAGGTGAGGATGGATGGATGGCTGGGTTGGGTTGGGCAGGTGGGGATGGATGGATGGATGGTTGGGTCGGGCAGGTGAGGTGGATGGATGGTTGGGTTGGGCAGGTGAGGTGGATGGATGGTTGGGTCGGGCAGGTGGGGATGGATGGATGGATGGATGGTTGGGTTGGGCAGGTGAGGATGGATGGATGGATGGTTGGGTCGAGCAGGTGAGGATGGATGGACGGATGGTTGGGTTGGGCAGGTGAGGATGGATGGACGGTTGGCTCACGTCCGGTGGAGATGGATGGATGGTTGGGTCGGGCAGGTGAGGATGGATGGATGGTTGGGTCACGTCCGGTGGAGATGGATGGATGGTTGGGTTGGGCAGGTGGGGATGGATGGATGGATGGTTGGGTCGGGCAGGTGGGGATGGATGGATGGATGGCTGGGTTGGGTTGGGCAGGTGGGGATGGATGGATGGATGGTTGGGTCGGGCAGGTGGGGATGGATGGATGGATGGTTGGGTCGGGCAGGTGGGGATGGATGGATGGATGGTTGGGTCGGGCAGGTGGGGATGGATGGATGGATGGTTGGGTCGGGCAGGTGGGGATGGATGGATGGATGGTTGGGTCGGGCAGGTGAGGATGGATGGATGGATGGATGGTTGGGTCGGGCAGGTGGGGATGGATGGATGGATGGTTGGGTCGGGCAGGTGGGGATGGATGGATGGATGGTTGGGTCGGGCAGGTGAGGATGGATGGATGGATGGTTGGGTCGGGCAGGTGGGGATGGATGGATGGATGGTTGGGTCACGTCCGGTGGAGATGGATGGATGGTTGGGTCGGGCAGGTGGGGATGGATGGATGGATGGTTGGGTCGGGCAGGTGGGGATGGATGGATGGATGGTTGGGTCGGGCAGGTGGGGATGGATGGATGGATGGTTGGGTTGGGCAGGTGAGGATGGATGGATGGATGGATGGTTGGGTCGGGCAGGTGGGGATGGATGGCTGGCTGGGTTGGGTCGCATATGGATGAGCAGAAGGGGCACACTGGGGTGGAGAGACAGACTGACCACTTGTGTTCCCCCTCCCAGATGCAACCCCCGCCCCGTTCTCCAGCCAGGCCCCACCTCTCTTGTAGCGAAGCTGGAATCCTTCTGCCACCGTCCAGCTGTGCCCGTAGCTCAGGGTGACGTTGGTGCCCCGGTATTGCAGGGGGGCGGGGAGCCGGGAGCCACACAGGGCCTGCTCGGGGTAGGAGTGAGCCCACACGTAGAGTCTGGCCTCCCCGCACGCCAGCTGGAACCGCTCGAACCTGCAGAAAGGAGACAGGGGATGGGCAGGGGCCTCTCCCCTCTGGGGTGTCGGCTCCTATCAGGGCTCAGGGGGGCAGGGACGGGGCATTTCGCCTCCAAGGGCTGCCGGCTCCCTTCCAGACACAAGGCGGGGGAGGGGAGGGAGCTTAATTGGGATAATTACTGGTTTGGCTCTTCTCTGGGGTGGAGCAGGATGTGGACAGGACGGGGCAGAATGTGGTGGCCGGTGAGTGAGGAGAGGACTGAGGGGGTGGGGCAGGAGGCGGGGGGCAGAGGGGGTGGTCGGGGGGAGCAGAGGGGGCGGGGCAAGAGGCGGGGGCAGAGGGGGCGGGGCAGGAGGCGGGGGCAGAGGGGGCGGGGCAGGAGGCGGGGGCCGAGGGGGTGGGCCAGGGGGCGGGGCAGAGGGGGTGGTAGGGGGAGCAGAGGGGGTGGGGCAGGGGGCGGGGCAGAGGGGGTGGTCGGGAGGAGCAGAGGGGGTGGGGCAGGAGGCGGGGGGCAGAGGGGGTGGGGCAGGAGGCGGGGGGCAGAGGGGGTGGTCGGGGGGAGCAGAGGGGGTGGGGGAGGAGGCAGGGGCTGAGGGGGCGGGGCAGGGGGCGGGGCACAGGGTACGTGGGGTCTCTCACCTGATGGTCACCACGTCCTGCGGGCCCCCCAGGATGAGCCAGGTGCAGGTGCCGTTGCCGGGCCGGACGCGGCCGCGCCGGGGGGGGAAGCTGCGAATCACCCCCTGGCTCTCCCCCCGCACCTCCAGGGGTGCCCGGCAGGTGGCTGGGGAGGGGCAGGGAGGATGCAGAGGTCAGCGCTGGACCCCCCCGTGTCTCCCTCCCCTGCACCCAGCCCCCCAAGCACAGAGCTCCCCCACCCAGAGAGCCCCAATCCCCACCCTGCCCTCCCCCCTCTCCCAGCACCCCCTGCCCCCAACCCTTCCCCCTCTCCCACCAGCCCCCTGCCCCCAATCCCAGCCCTCCCCCCTTTCCCCCCAGCCCCCTGCCCCCCAATCCCACCCTTCCCCCTCTCCCCCCAGCCCCCTGCCCCCCAATCCCAGCCCTTCCCCCTCTCCCCCCAGCCCCCTGCCCCCCAATCCCAGCCCTTCCCCCTCTCCCACCAGCCCCCTGCACCCCAACCCCAGCCCCCCCCTCTCCCACCAGCCCCCTGCACCCCAAATCCCCACTCCCCTCCCTGCACCAGCCCCCCAACTGTTGTCCTTCCCCCCCCCAGGCTCTGCACCCCAGAGAACCCTCCTCTCACACTCGGCCTCACCCCCCTCCACTCACCCGAGTCTCTCTCAGTGTAGGAAGCAGCTTCTAGGAGGGGGAAATAAACTGGCATAAGAAGAAAAAGTGGGGAGCCCAGGGCAGGGTTGGCAGGGGCTGCAGGCGGGAGTGAGGGGAACCGGCAGGGTGGGGGGGCAGGGGCTGCGGGTCGGGAGTGAGGGGCACCGGCAGGGCTGGGGGGGCAGGGGGCTGCGGGTCAGGAGTGGGGGGCACCGGCAGGGCTGGGGGCGCAGGGGGCTGCGGGTCGGGAGTGAGGGGCACCGGCAGGGCTGGGGGGGCGGGGGCAGCGGGTCGGGAGTGAGGGGCACCGGCAGGGCTGGGGGGGAGGGGCTGCAGGTCGGGAGTGAGGGGCACCGGCAGGGCTGGGGGGGCAGGGGGCTGCGGGTCGGGAGTGAGGGGCACCGGCAGGGCTGGGGGGGGCAGGGGGCTGCGGGTCGGGAGTGAGGGGCACCGGCAGGGCTGGGGGCAGCGGGGGCTGCGGGTCGGGAGTGGGGGGCACCGGCAGGGCTGGGGGGGCGGGGGGTGCGGGTCGGGAGTGGGGGGCACCGGCAGGGCTGGGGGCGCAGGGGGCTGCGGGTCGGGAGTGGGGGGCACCGGCAGGGCTGGGGGCGCGGGGGCTGCGGGTCGGGAGTGAGGGGCACCGGCAGGGCTGGGGGGGCAGGGGGCTGCAGGTCGGGAGTGAGGGGCACCGGCAGGGCTGGGGGGGGCAGGGGGCTGCGGGTCGGGAGTGAGGGGCACCGGCAGGGCTGGGGGGGGCGGGGGCTGCGGGTCGGGAGTGGGGGGCACCGGCAGGCCAGGGGGACAGGGGGCTGCGGGTCGGGAGTGAGGGGCACCGGCAGGGCTGGGGGGGGCAGGGGCTGCGGGTTGGGAGTGCGGGGCACCGGCAGGGCTGGGGGCGCAGGGGGCTGCGGGTCGGGAGTGAGGGGCACCGGCAGAGCTGGGGGGGGCGGGGGCTGCGGGTCGGGAGTGAGGGGCACCGGCAGGGCTGGGGGGGGGCGGGGGCTGCGGGTCGGGAGTGAGGGGGCACCGGCAGGGCTGGGGGGGGCGGGGGCTGCGGGTCGGGGAGTGAGGGGCACCGGCAGGGCTGGGGGGGCGGGGGCTGCGGGTCGGGAGTGAGGGGCACCGGCAGGGCTGGGGGGGGGGGGCAGGGGGCTGCGGGTCGGGAGTGAGGGGCACCGGCAGGGCTGGGGGGGGCGGGGGCTGCGGGTCGGGAGTGAGGGGCACCGGCAGGGCTGGGGGGACAGGGGCTGCGGGTCGGGAGTGAGGGGCACCGGCAGAGCTGGGGGGGGCAGGGGGCTGCGGGTCGGGAGTGAGGGGCACCGGCAGGGCTGGGGGGGCAGGGGGCTGCGGGTCGGGAGTGAGGGGCACCGGCAGGGCTGGGGGGCAGGGGGCTGCGGGTCGGGAGTGAGGGGCACCGGCAGGGCTGGGGTGGGGGGGCCGGGGCTGCGGGTCGGGAGTGAGGGGCACCGGCAGGGCTGGGGGGGGGGCAGGGGCTGCGGGTCGGGAGTGAGGGGCACCGGCAGGGCTGGGGGGACAGGGGCTGCGGGTCGGGAGTGAGGGGCACCGGCAGAGCTGGGGGGGGCGGGGGCTGCGGGTCGGGAGTGAGGGGCACCGGCAGGGCTGGGCCAGCGGGGGCTGCGGGTCGGGAGTGAGGGGCACCGGCAGGGCTGGGGGGGGCGGGGGCTGCGGGTCGGGAGTGAGGGGCACCGGCAGGGCTGGGGGGGGGCTGCAGGTCGGGAGTGAGGGGCACCGGCAGGGGTGGGGGGGGGGGCAGGGGGCTGTGGGTCGGGAGTGAGGGGCACCGGCAGGGCTGGGGGGACAGGGGCTGCGGGTCGGGAGTGAGGGGCACCGGCAGAGCTGGGGGGGGCAGGGGGCTGCAGGTCGGGAGTGAGGGGCACCGGCAGGGCTGGGGGGGCAGGGGCTGCGGGTCGGGAGTGAGGGGCACCGGCAGGGCTGGGGGGGGGGGGGCTGCGGGTCGGGAGTGAGGGGCACCGGCAGGGCTGGGGGGGGCGGGGGCTGTGGGTGGGAGTGAGGGGCACCCGCATGGCTGGGGGGGCGGGGCCTGGGGGTCGGGAGGGGGGGGCACCGGCAGGGCTGGGGGGGGGGGCCGGGGGCTGCGGGTCGGGGGTGAGGGGCACCGGCAGGGCTGGGGGGGGGCAGGGGCTGCGGGTCGGGAGTGAGGGGCACCGGCAGGACTGGGGGGGCTGCGGGTCGGGAGTGAGGGGCACCGGCAGGGCTGGGGGGGGCAGGGGGCTGCGGGTCGGGAGTGAGGGGCACCGGCAGGGCTGGGGGGGGGGCAGGGGGCTGCAGGTCGGGAGTGAGGGGCACCGGCAGGGCTGGGGGGGCAGGGGGCTGCGGGTCGGGAGTGGGGGGCACCGGCAGGGCTGGGGGGGCAGGGGCTGCGGGTCGGGAGTGAGGGGCACCGGCAGGGATGGGGGGCAGGGGCTGAGGGTGGGAGTGAGGGACACCGGCAGGGCTGGGCGGGCAGGGGCTGTGGGTGGGAGTGAGGGGCACCGGCAGGGCTGGGGGGGGGGGCAGGGGGCTGTGGGTCGGGAGTGAGGGGCACCGGCAGGGCTGGGGGGACAGGGGCTGCGGGTCGGGAGTGAGGGGCACCGGCAGAGCTGGGGGGGGCAGGGGGCTGCGGGTCGGGAGTGAGGGGCACCGGCAGGGCTGGGGGGGCAGGGGCTGCGGGTCGGGAGTGAGGGGCACCGGCAGGGCTGGGGGGGGCGGGGGCTGCGGGTCGGGAGTGAGGGGCACCGGCAGGGCTGGGGGGGGGCGGGCGGCGGGTCGGGAGTGAGGGGCACCGGCAGGGCTGGGGGGGCGGGGGCTGCGGGTCGGGAGTGAGGGGCACCGGCAGGGCGGGGGGGGGGCAGGGGGCTGCGGGTCGGGAGTGAGGGGCACCGGCAGGGCTGGGGGGGGGCGGGGGCTGCGGGTCGGGAGTGAGGGGCACCGGCAGGGCTGGGGGAACAGGGGCTGCGGGTCGGGAGTGAGGGGCACCGGCAGGGCGGGGGGGGGGACCAGGGGCTGCGGGTCGGGAGTGAGGGGCACCGGCAGGGCTGGGGGGGGGGGCAGGGCAAACGGGCTGCGGGTCGGGAGTGAGGGGCACCGGCAGGGCTGGGGGGGCAGGGGCTGTGGGTGGGAGTGAGGGGCACCGGCAGGGCTGGGGGGGCGGGGGCTGCGGGTCGGGAGTGAGGGGCACCGGCAGGGCTGGGGGGGCGGGGGGCTGCGGGTCGGGAGGGTGGGGCACCGGCAGGGCTGGGGGGGGAGGGGCGGGGGGTCGGGAGGGGGGGGCACCGGCAGGGCGGGGGCGGCGGGTCGGAGTGAGGGGCACCGGCAGAGCTGGGGGGGCGGGGGCTGCGGGTCGGGGAGTGAGGGGCACCGGCAGGGCTGGGGGGGCGGGGGCCTGCGGGTCGGGAGTGAGGGGCACCGGCAGGGCTGGGGGGGGCGGGGGCTGCGGGTCGGGAGTGAGGGGCACCGGCAGGGCTGGGGGGGGCGGGGGCTGCGGGTCGGGAGTGAGGGGCACCGGCAGGGCTGGGGGGGCGGGGGCTGCGGGTCGGGAGTGAGGAGCACCGGCAGGGCTGGGGGGGCGGGGGCTGCGGGTCGGGAGTGAGGAGCACCGGCAGGGCTGGGGGGGGCGGGGGCTGCGGGTCGGGAGTGAGGGGCACCGGCAGGGCTGGGGGGGCGGGGGCTGCGGGTCGGGAGTGAGGCGCACCAGCATCTCTTACCGCCGAGGAGTCCAAGCAGCAGGATCCAGGCGGCCCCGGGGGGTGACATTTCCTGGTTTTGTTTTGCCCCCGGAGGTCTCGCGGTGGGGGAGGGTCGCTGGGCGGATTCCCCTCCCCCCTTAGCACCCGCACATCTCCCGCGCCCCCGAGTTCCCCGCGCCCGGCTCTGGGGGGCCCCGAGCCCCCGACTTCCGCCCGGGGGGGCGGGGTTTCGCGCGGGGGGGTCGGTCCTTCACCCCCTCCCACAGCCGGGCTGGTTCCTTCCCTCCTTCCGCCCCCCCCGGTCCGTGTCGCTGCCGAGCCTAGAACCCCCCGGTCCGTGTCGCTCCCGAGCCTAGAACCCCCCGCCCCTCGCGCGTCTCCTTCGCTGGTAACTTTGTTTCCTTCTTTCGCTTCCTGGCTTGCAACTTTCCGGGTCACGTGAGCCCCTGGGCTCCCCCCCCCCCCTTCGGGCGCCTCCCCTGCCCCCTGCCCTGCCCCCACCCAGGGGCCCTCGTTGGGGGGGGCGCGTCTGTGTCGGTCGCTAGGAGACTCTATCGCAGCCGGGGGGGGCTGCCCCCCCCAGCCAATGCCGCCCCTGGCCCTGTAACTCGCCCCTCCCCCTCGCGGCGCTGGGTCTTGGGGTTCAGGCGGGAGGTGGCCCCCCCCGGCAAAGGTCTCTGTGCCCCGCCCCCCCCCCCCCCCGGCAGGGCGCTGCTGCGCCTTTAAGAGACTTATGTGGGGCGGGTCTCAGAACTGCGGCGCTACCACTTCGCTCAATTTCCTGTTTACACGGACTCCCGGCTCCCGGCTCTGCGCCCCCTAGTGGCCACCTGAACAGCGGCTGGAAATGTTCATAACTCACATTGCGGGGGGCTGCGGGGGGGGGGGGTGCAGGGATTGCAGCACATTTCGAAGCCCTCCCGTTTTGCAACCAGTGGCAGTTTCTGCCGCACAACGTGACCCTCTGGGCTCCTGCTCAGGACTTGCTGCCGCCTGGTCCATGGGGCTGCAAATCAGGAGGGATGGGCTTTGCGGTCAAAAACACTCACATTCTGCTTCCTCCTGGCTAATGTGCCACATTGACCTATTGCAGGGGTCCGGGGGGTTCTGCATTTTAATTTAATTTTAAATGAAGCGTTTTAAGCATGTTAAAAAACGTATATACTTTATATACAACAATAGTTTACTTCTATATTATAGCCATAAAAAGAGACCTTCTAAAAATATTAAAATGTATTACTGGCACGCGAAACCTTGAATCAGAGAGACAAAATGAAGACTCGGCCCAGCTCTTCTGAAAGGTTGCTGAACCCTGATCTTTTGGATGCTTGAGGCGCGCGCTTTCACTTTTTTATGTGTGAATATATGAAAAGGGAGGTAAGGTTTGTGGGTACAGAGCACTCCCCTGACCCCAAGGTGGTAACCAGAGTGGCCCCATTCATTTTCTCCACTGGCTTCCTCCTTGATTATTTCCAATGACTTGGCTCCCTATGCCCCTGTCACTGTTCCGGGGATGGTTGTGCCCCTGTCACTGGTCCGGGGATGGTTGCAAATCTGGAGGGATGGGCTTTGCGGTCAAAAACACTCACAATCTGCTTCCTCCTGGCTAATGTGCCAAATTGACCTATTGGATGAGTGAGGCGCGCTCTTTCACTCTTTTGTGTGTGAGTACGTGAAAAGGGAGGTAAGGTTCCTCCCAGACAGCAATTTAAGAACCAAAAAGTCTGACATGTCCGGGAAAATATGGCTGTATGTTAACACTACCTACAGTTCTTTTTTAAAAAGATGGGCCTGAACTAGAAATGAACTCCGCTTCACATGTGTGGGTCCCCGCCACTCCCTGGGAGTGTGCTAGGGTGACCACATGTCCCCATTTTATAGAGACAGTCCCAATCTTGGGGTCTTTTTCTTATATAGGATCCTATTAACCTCCACCCCATCCTGATTTTTCACACTTGATGTCTGGTCACCCTAGGGTGTGCACATGTGTGTGGGTACCAGCTGCTCTCTTCTCCCATCATTGAAGCAGGTGTGCAGGGTTACTGCCCAGGGAATTGCAGGGCACCAGTGGACATGGGGCTGGCTGCAGGCAGGGCAAGGGGTGCAGCAATGGCTGGAGACAGGGGTGTGTGGGGTGGGGTGGCTGGCTTCAAGCAGGGCCATAGGGGGGTGTGGCATAGATTGGCAGTGCTGAAGACAGAGGAGTGCAGGAATGGCTGGCTTCAGGCAGGGGGGGTGCGGCAGGGGTTGGCTGGAGACAGGGCAGGGGGTGCAGGTACAGGGGGTACAGATCACCCGGTATGGTAAGTGCTCCCTCCTCCTCCTCCCTCCCCCACCAGAGGAGCAGCAGCCACCTGGGGCTCCCCTGCTTCCACAGCCCTGGCCATGTACACAGCTGCCGGAGCCCTGGGGAAGCGGCGGGGCTCCAGTGGCTATTTAAAGGGCTGGGGCGATAGAAGCAACGGGAGCCACAGACTTTTTAAGTAGCCCACAGATCCCAACAGCCCGACCCCAGGGCTCCAGCAGTGTGGCAGTGGTGGCAATTTAAAGGGCCCCCAGGTGTAGTTTTCATCTTGGGTTGCCTGGTCCTAATTATAGTAAAGCATGTACTAGCATGTCTCTGGGTGGTGTGGCACTGGGCGAAGGGAGTCAGAGGGGTACAGGGCAGGGGGTTTGTGGGGGTCTCTGGGTGGTGTGGCACTGGGCGAAGGGAGTCAGAGGGGTACAGGGCAGGGGGTTTGTGGGGGTCTCTGGGTGGTGTGGCACTGGGCATAGGGAGTCGGAGGGGTGCTGGGCAGGGGGTTTGTGGGGGTCTCTGGGTGGTGTGGCACTGGGCGTAGGGAGTCGGAGGGGTGCTGGGCAGGGGGTTTGTGGGGGTCTCTGGGTGGTGCGGCACTGGGCGAAGGGAGTCAGAGGGGTACAGGGCAGGGGGTTTGTGGGGGTCTCTGGGTGGTGTGGCACTGGGCGTAGGGAGTCAGAGGGGTGCCGGGCAGGGGGTTTGTGGGGGTCTCTGGATGGTGCGGCACTGGGTGAAGGGAGTCAGAGGGGTGCCGGGCAGGGGGTTTGTGGGGGTCTCTGGGTGGTGTGGCACTGGGCGTAGGGAGACAGAGTGTTGCAGGGCAGGGGATTTGTGGGGGTCTCTGGGTGGTGTGGCACTGGGCATAGGGAGTCGGAGGGGTGCTGGGCAGGGGGTTTGTGGGGGTCTCTGGGTGGTGTGGCACTGGGCGTAGGGAGTCGGAGGGGTGCTGGGCAGGGGGTTTGTGGGGGTCTCTGGATGGTGCTGCACTGGGCGAAGGGAGTCAGAGGGGTACAGGGCAGGGGGTTTGTGGGGGTCTCTGGGTGGTGTGGCACTGTGCGTAGGGAGTCGGAGGGGTGCAGGGCAGGGGGTGTGTGGGGGTCTCTGGATGGTGCGGCACTGGGCGAAGGGAGTCAGAGGGGTGCAGGGCAGGGGGTTTGTGGGGGTCTCTGGGTGGTGTGGCACTGGGCATAGGGAGTCGGAGGGGTGCTGGGCAGGGGGTTTGTGGGGGTCTCTGGGTGGTGTGGCCCTGGGTGGAGGGAGTCGGAGGGGTGCTGGGCAGGGTGTTTGGGGGGGTCTCTGGGTGGTGTGGCGCTGGGTGTAGGGAGTCTGAGGGGTGCTGGGCAGGGTGTTTGTGGGGGTCTCTGGGTGGTGTGGCACTGGGCGTAGGGAGTCTGAGGGGTGCTGGGCAGGGTGTTTGTGGGGGTCTCTGGGTGGTGTGGCGCTGGGCGTAGGGAGTCGGAGGGGTGCTGGGCAGGGGGTTTGTGGGGGTCTCTGGGGGGTGTGGCACTGGGCGTAGGGAGTCAGAGGGGTGCTGGGCAGGGGGTTTGTGGGGGTCTCTGGGTGGTGTGGCACTGGGCATAGGGAGTCGGAGGGGTGCCAGGCAGGGGGTTTGTGGGGGTCTCTGGGTGGTGTGGCACTGCGTGTAGGGAGCCAGAGGGGTGCTGGGCAGGGGGTAGCATGGTGTAGCATGGGCCCACCCCCAAGGGGAAGAAGCACAATGGCAGTGCAGGGCTGGGCTGGACAGCGTGGGTCTGGCAGCTCCTGGTTTGTAAACAGGGCCCTTGTACTGGGCTGGGTGGAGTGGGGCTGTCCCTGCCGTGCCATGACTCATATCCCATTGCCCGCAGTCAGCCCCTCGCTCTGAGGACTCTGCCCCCCTGCCCCATGTCCCCATTTCCCCCATGGGGACCCACAAATATGTTTAGCACCGGGCCCACAACAGGTTAATCCGGCCCTGTTTGGGGTCCAGGCTCTGGGATGGAGTTGGGGGTGCAGGAGGGTTGCAGGCTATGGGGAGTTTGAGTGAGGGGTGCAGGCTCTGACCTGGGGCAGGGGGTTGGGGTACAGGAGGGGGTGCAGACATGTGGGCTCTGGGAGGGAGTTAGCAGCTCAGCACGTTGTAGAAGAGAAAGGAGCTGCAGGGATTTCATAGAGACATAGAAAATGACAGCAGACACTTTTCCATAGTCACAATGTGAGAGGCAGAGTGGGAGGGAGGGAGGGGGCGTCTGTACGGTATTTCCCCGCATTCAGGCTCCCGGCTGGAGCAGTAACAGCCCCGCAGCACTTGTACAGGATCGAGAGGAGCCGCGGTGTCTGGGCTTTGACAGTCTGGGAATTGGGCTGCCGGTGCCTTTAAGCCCCAGCCCCAGGAACCCGCCCCCTGCTCCGGGGCTGACACGCGGCAGAACTGAAAACAGCCTCTGCCCCCCCCAGCCCCGACCCCCCCCCCAGATCTGCGAGCCCAGCAGGTGGCTCATCCCGAGGGGCCACTGTCCCCCCCCACCCCCTCCCTAAACGGGGGTTTTGTCCCCGCACAGGGTCTGGCAGCGTCTCCCCCCCCGGGCTTAACCCCGGCTCCCGCCCCCCACCCCCGATTTTTCCCCTTCAGCCTCTCTCCTGCCGCTGCCTGCAGCAGCTTGACCCCCTCTGGCCAGTAAATTTCTGCCCCCCGCTCAGCCCCTGGCAGCCCCCCCGCTGCGATTTGCCCCCTTGAGCATTTTAAACGCCCCCAAAGAGCAGGCAGCAAATCGTGAGTAGCAGTGAGGGCAGAGAGAGGGCAGTGGCGACAGCGGAGGTTACTGGGCATGCTCAGTTCGGGCGCGCATGCTCAGTGCAGCCAAAGTAGCGAATCGGGAGCGGTTGTGTTTCTGTCGGTACACCTGCCCTTTAAGAGCCTGGTATTGTGGGGTCCCAGAATTGCGGCACCGGCCCTTTAAGAACCAACTTCCCCCCCATCTCCATCCTATAGCCTCTGGCGCCACCTAGTGGCAGGAGGGGGAGATGGGGGCACCAGGATGGGTTGCCCCCCTCCCTCCACGCGCTCCCCATCCCCCCCCCCACACACTGTCTGTCCTTTCATGCTGCTAAATAAAACAGCCAAGGTCCGTGACCTGATTGGGGTGGGGGGTGCTGGGAGCCAGCCAGGACTGGGAGGGGAGTGAGGGCTAGTGGTTAGAGCGGCGGCTGGGAGCCAGGACTCCTGGGTTCTATCGCTGGCTCTGGTAGTGGAGCTGGGTCTAGTGGTTTGGGGCCGGGGCTGGGAGCCAGGACTCCTGAGTTCGCTGTCTGACCCCAGCTGGGGTCGAGGCCTCGCTTAGCGAAATCAGAGGTGGCTGATTCAGCAGCCACAGGATCAAAGAACCAGAGGAACAAACCGATGGTGGGAAATGTGCTGATGAGAGAGACCCACATCCTGCCCCACAGCCCCCACTCCTGCCTGCACTAGCCCCCTCAGTCTGCCTGTCTTCAGCCACCACCCATATCTGCCTGGCTCCTCTGTAAAATCACCCCCCCAGACACCCCCTAATCTATCCCCCAGATACCCCGGGATCCAACCCGACACCCCTGATCTATTCCCCAAACACCCCGGATCCACACACCCTGATCTATCCCCCGAAACACCCCAGATCCACCCAGACACCCCCCGATCTATCCCCCGAGACATCCTGGATCCACCCCCCAGACACCCCCTAATCTATCCCCCAGACACCCCGGAATCCACTCCCAGACCCATACACTGACACCCCGGATCCACCCACCAGACACCCCCTAATCTATCCCTCGAGACACCCCGGGATCCACCCCAGACACCCCCTAATCTATCCCCCAGACACCCCAGATCCACCCCCAGACACTCCTCGATCTATCCCCCGAGACATCTGCGATCCACCCCCCAGACACCCCCTAATCTATCCCCCACACACTCCTAGATCCACCCCTAGACACCCCCTAATCTATCCCCCAGACACCCCAGACATCCATTAATCTATCCCCCAGACACGCCGGAATCCACCCCACAGACACCCCCTAATCTATCCCCCAGACACCCTGGATCCACCTCCCAGACACCCCCTAATCTATTCCCCAGACACCCCGGGATCCACCCCAGACACCCCCTAATCTATGCCCCCAAACACCCCGGGATCCACCCCGAAGACACCCCCTAATCTATCCCCAGACAACCGGGATCCAACCCCAGACACCCCCTAATCTATCCCCCGGAGCCCTAGGGATCCACCCCCCGGATCGCCCCCAGACACCCCGGGATCCCCCCAGACACCCCCTAATCTATCCCCCAGACACCCCGGAATCCACCCCAAGACCCACACACTGACACCCCGGGATCCACCCCTCGGACCCCTGGGATCCACCCCCAGATCTATCCCCCAGATACCCCGGGATCCCCCTGGACACCCCCTAATCTATCCCCCAGACACCCCGGGATCCCCCTCAGACACCCCCTAATCTATCCCCCCAGACACCCCCTAATCTATCTCCCAGACACCCCGGATCCACCCCCAGACCCCCCAATCTATCCCCCAGACACCCCGGATCCACCCCCCAGTCACCCCGAGATCCATCCATCGACACCCCGGGTCCACTCCCAGACCCCCCAATCTATCCCCCGGAGCCCCAGGGACCCCCCGCGACAGCCCCGGGCCGAGCTCTCCGACTCTCCCGTCCCTTCCCCTCTCTCCTCTAGGTGGCTCCAGCGCCCCGGCCCAGCCCCGCGCCCCGCGGCCGGCCCGGCCCGGCCCAGCCCAGCGCCCGCCCCCCGCGCTAAGTGGCGCCCGGCGCTGCCCACGTCCGCAGTCCCGCGGAGCCCGGGCAGGAGGATGAGCCGCTCGCCGAGCCCCGCGCCCGCGCTGCTGGCCGCCAGCCTGGTGCTGAGCGCGCTGCTGCCGGGCGCCCCCGCGGAGCCCCGCTTCAGCCCCGAGGTGAGCGCGGCCCGGCCCGCCCCGGCCCGGCCCGGCGGGGGGCTCCGGCTGCTGCCGCCCGAAACACGGGGCCGCGTCCCGCACTGGCCGTGCGCCGCCCCCCGACTCCCCCCGATCCCCCCCCCGACACCCCGGGGGCCGCGCCCCCCCCGACTGCCCGGGGTCCGCGTCCCCCCCGATCCCCCCCGACAGCCCGGGGTCCGCGCCCCCCCGATCCCCCCCCGACAGCCCGGGGTCCGCGCCCCCCCGATCCCCCCCCGACAGCCCGGGGGCCGCGTCTGGCACTGGCCGTGCGCGCCGCCCCCCCCCGCCAGCCCGGGAGCCGCGTCCCGCACTGGCCGTGCGCCCCCCATCCCCCCCCCCGACAGCCCGGGGGCCGCGTCCTGCACTGGCCGTGCGCCCCCCCCCCATCCCCACCCCGACAGCCCGGGGGCCGCGCCCTCCCCGATCCCCCCCCCGACAGCCCGGGGGCCGCGTCCCGCACTGGCCGTGCGCCCCCCCCCGAACCCCCCCCGACAGCCCGGGGTCCGCGCCCCCCCGATCCCCCCCCGACAGCCCGGGGGCCGCGTCTGGCACTGGCCGTGCGCCCCCCCCCCCCCGCCAGCCCGGGAGCCGCGTCCCGCACTGGCCGTGCGCCCCCCACCCCCCCCCCCCCGACAGCCCGGGGGCCGCGTCCTGCACTGGCCGTGCGCCCCCCAGCCCCCCCCCCCCCCCGCCCGGGCGCCGCTCCCCCCACTGGCCGTGCGCCCCCCATCCCCCCCCCCCCGACAGCCCGGGGGCCGCGTCCTGCACTGGCCGTGCGCCCCCCCCCATCCCCACCCCGACAGCCCGGGGGCCGCGCCCTCCCCGATCCCCCCCCGACAGCCCGGGGGCCGCGTCCCGCACTGGCCGTGCGCCCCCCCCCGAACCCCCCCCGACAGCCCGGGGTCCGCGCCCCCCCGATCCCCCCCCCGACAGCCCGGGGTCCGCGCCCCCCCGATCCCCCCCCGACCGCCCGGGGGCCGCGTCGGGCACTGGCCGTGCGCCCCCCCCCCCCGCCAGCCCGGGAGCCGCGTCCCGCACTGGCCGTGCGCCCCCCAGCCCCCCCCCGACAGCCCGGGGGCCGCGCCCTCCCCGATCCCCCCCCGACAGCCCGGGGTCCGCGCCCCCCCGATCCCTCCCCCCGACAGCCCGGGGTCCGCGGCCCCCCGATCCCCCCCCCCCCGATAGGCCGGGGTCCGCGCCCCCATCCCCCCCCCCGACACCCCGGGGGCCGCGTCTCGCACTGGCCGTGCGGCCCCCCCCGACCCGGCCCCTCTTTCCTGGGGGCCCCAAGCCCCCCACCTCCCTCTGCCCAGGTCCCTGTCCCTGGAGCGCTTCCGGCCCGCTTCGTGCCCGGCTTTTCCCTGGGCGCTCCCGCCCCCCCTCCGGCCCGGAGCCAAACTTTGGCTGCCAAAACCTGGCACATTCCATCGCGGGACTCCGGTTCCTCGGCCCTGCCCCGGGCTGCGGGCTCGGGCCCCCCTCCCTTCGGCGGCTTCCGCTGCTCCCTTCTCGCCTGACCCCTCCTGGAGCCAGGCCCCCCCCACTCCCCCTCCGCCCGCCCCCCCCGACCCCCCCCAGCCAGACACCCCCCCGCCCCCCTCAGCCAGACACCCCCGGCCCCCCCCCTCCCCCTCAGCCAGACACCCCCCCGCCCCCCCGGCCCCCCTCAGCCAGACACCCCCCGGCCCCCTCAGCCAGACACCCCCCGGCCCCCCCGGCCCCCCCCCGCACCCCCTCAGCCAGACACCCCCCGGCCCCCTCAGCCAGACACCCCCCGGCCCCCCCGGCCCCCCCCCGCACCCCCTCAGCCAGACACCCCCGGCCCCCCCGGCCCCCCCCTGCCAGACACCCCCGCGCCCCCCCCGCCCCCTCAGCCAGACACCCCACGGCCCCCCTCAGCCAGACACCCCACGGCTCCCAACCCCCGGCCTTTCCTCCGGCCTGGCGCCTGAAGCAAACCCCTCGCGGGTCTCCGAGCCTGGTGTTTGGTTCCATTCCTCCGCTGGGCAGAGTGTCCCATTCCCTCCTTTCCCCCCCCCCGTCCCTTCCTCCTCCGCTGGGCAGAGTGTCCCATTCCCCCCTTCCTCCCCTCCCCCGTCCCTTCCTCCTCCGCTGGGCAGAGTGTCCCATTCCCTCCTTTCCCCCCCCCCGTCCCTTCCTCCTCCGCTGGGCAGAGTGTCCCATTCCCCCCTTCCTCCCCTCCCCCGTCCCTTCCTCCTCCGCTGGGCAGAGTGTCCCATTCCCTCCTTCCCCCCCTCCCCCGTCCCTTCCTCCTCCGCTGGGCAGAGTGTCCCATTCCCTCCTTTCCCCCCCCCCGTCCCTTCCTCCTCCGCTGGGCAGAGTGTCCCATTCCCTCCTTCCCCCCCTCCCCCGTCCCTTCCTCCTCCGCTGGGCAGAGTGTCCCATTCCCTCCTTCCCCCCCTCCCCCGTCCCTTCCTCCTCTGCTGGGCAGAGTGTCCCATTCCCTCCTTCCCGCCCCCGTCCCTTCCTCCTCCGCTGGGCAGAGTGTCCCATTCCCTCCTTCCCCCCCTCCCCCGTCCCTTCCTCCTCCGCTGGGCAGAGTGTCCCATTCCCTCCTTCCCCCCCCCCCCCGTCCCTTCCTCCTCGGGCTGGCAGTTTGTCCCATTCCCTCCCTCCCCCCCCCGTCCCTTCCTCCTCCGCTGGGCAGAGTGTCCCATTCCCTCCTTCCCCCTCCCCCGTCCCTTCCTCCTCCGCTGGGCAGAGTGTCCCATTCCCTCCTTCCTCCCCTCCCCCGTCCCTTCCTCCTCCGCTGGGCAGAGTGTCCCATTCCCTCCTTCCCCCCCTCCCCCGTCCCTTCCTCCTCCGCTGGGCAGAGTGTCCCATTCCCTCCTTCCCCCCCCGTCCCTCCCTCCTCCGCTGGGCAGAGTGTCCCATTCCCCCTTCCTCCCCACCCCCGTCCCTTCCTCCTCCGCTGGGCAGAGTGTCCCATTCCCTCCTTCCCCCCCTCCCCCGTCCCTTCCTCCTCTGCTGGGCAGAGTGTCCCATTCCCTCCTTCCTCCCCTCCCCCGTCCCTTCCTCCTCCGCTGGGCAGAGTGTCCCATTCCCTCCTTCCCCCCCTCCCCCGTCCCTTCCTCCTCCGCTGGGCAGAGTGTCCCATTCCCTCCTTCCTCCCCTCCCCCGTCCCTTCCTCCTCCGCTGGGCAGAGTGTCCCATTCCCTCCTTCCCCCCCCGCGTCCCCTCCTCCTCCGCTGGGCAGAGTGTCCCATTCCCTCCTTCCCCTCCCCCGTCCCTTCCTCCTCCGCTGGGCAGAGTGTCCCATTCCCTCCTTCCTCCCCCCCCGTCCCTTCCTCCTCCGCTGGGCAGAGTGTCCCATTCCCTCCTTCCCCCCCCCGTCCCTTCCTCCTCCGCTGGGCAGAGTGTCCCATTCCCTCCTTCCTCCCCCCCCGTCCCTTCCTCCTCCGCTGGGCAGAGTGTCCCATTCCCTCCTTCCTCCCCTCCCCCGTCCCTTCCTCCTCCGCTGGGCAGTGTCCCATTCCCTCCTTCCCCCCCCCCCCCCTCCCTCCTCCGCTGGGCAGTGTGTCCCAGTCCCGCCGTCCTCCCCTCCCCTGTCCCTTCCTCCGCCGCTGGGCAGAGTGTCCCATTCCCTCCTTCCCCCCCCCCGTCCCTCCCTCCTCCGCTGGGCAGAGTGTCCCATTCCCTCCTTCCCCCCCTCCCCCGTCCCTTCCTCCTCCGCTGGGCAGAGTGTCCCATTCCCTCCTTCCCCCCCCCCCGTCCCTTCCTCCTCCGCTGGGCAGAGTGTCCCATTCCCTCCGACCCCCCCTCCCCCGGCCCTCCCTCCTCCGCTGGGCAGAGTGTCCCATTCCCTCCTTCCTCCCCTCCCCCGTCCCTTCCTCCTCCGCTGGGCAGTGTGTCCCATTCCCTCGTTCCCCCCCCCGTCCCTTCCTCCTCCGCTGGGCAGTGTGTCCCATTCTCTCCTTCCTCCCCCCCCGTCCCTTCCTCCTCCGCTGGGCAGAGTGTCCCATTCCCTCCTTCCCCCCCCCGTCCCTTCCTCCTCCGCTGGGCAGAGTGTCCCATTCCCTCCTTCCTCCCCCCCCCGTCCCTGCCTCCTCCGCTGGGCAGAGTGTCCCATTCCCTCCTTCCTCCCCGCCCCTGTCCCTTCCTCCGCCGCTGGGCAGAGTGTCCCATTCCCTCCTTCCCCCCCCCCGTCCCTCCCTCCTCCGCTGGGCAGAGTGTCCCATTCCCTCCTTCCCCCCCTCCCCCGTCCCTTCCTCCTCCGCTGGGCAGAGTGTCCCATTCCCTCCTTCCCCCCCTCCCCCGTCCCTTCCTCCTCCGCTGGGCAGAGTGTCCCATTCCCTCTGTCCTGCCCTCCCCCGTCCCTCCCTCCTCCGCTGGGCAGAGTGTCCCATTCCCTCCTTCCTCCCCTCCCCCGTCCCTTCCTCCTCCGCTGGGCAGAGTGTCCCATTCCCTCCTTCCCCCCCCCCGTCCCTTCCTCCTCCGCTGGGCAGAGTGTCCCATTCTCCTCCTTCCTCCCCCCCGTCCTTCCTCCTCCGCTGGGCAGAGTGTCCCATTCCCTCCTTCCCCCCCCCCGTCCCTTCCTCCTCCGCTGGGCAGAGTGTCCCATTCCCTCCTTCCTCCCCCCCCCATCCCTTCCTCCTCCGCTGGGCAGAGTGTCCCATTCCCTCCTTCCCCCCCCCCCCCTCCTTTCTCCTCCGCTGGGCAGTGTGTCCCATTCCCTCCTTCCTCCCCCCCGTCCCTTCCTCCTCCGCTGGGCAGAGTGTCCCATTCCCTCCGTCCTCCCCTCCCCCGTCCCTTCCTCCCCCGCTGGGCCGAGTGTCCAATTCCCTCCTTCCTCACCCCCCCTTCCCTTCCTCCTCCGCTGGGCAGAGTGTCCCATTCCCTCCTTCCCCCCCCTCCCCGTCCCTTCCTCCTCCGCTGGGCAGAGTGTCCCATTCCCTCCTTTCCTTTGTCCCCCCCCCCCCGCTTCCATTAGTTTATTTACACTCTTTTCCTAGCCTTCCTCCCCTCCCCCTCCCCGGGACAACAGGGGGACCCCAACCAATCTTCCTTCAGGCCTCTCTCCCCTTCCGTCCTTCTCCTTCTCTCCTTCATCTGGGCTTTGCCACCCTCCGGGGCCAGCCCTGAAATGTCCCGTCCCACCCACTCACCCCCCCTCCCTTCCCCCCACTCCCTCTTCTTCCCTTTGGGCTTCTTTACTGAGCCATTTTCTCCTTCTCTCAGTTCACTGGCCCTCCCCTCCCACAGCTCCGGGGTCCCCCACTTCCCCCCCTCACTCCACTCGCTGGGCTGCCGCCTGAGTCACATCTGGACCCGCTCCCAAGTAGCTGGATGGCACCCAAGGAACTGGCATGTTCCTCCTTCGCCTGCCACTTTGGTTCTTTCTTTCGTTCCTTCCCCAGGCCCGGTATCTACCCACCCCCACACAATCGATCTCTCCATCACTCTCGGTCCGGAGGCTGTTCCAGTTACACAATCATTCCTTGAAGGACTCACCAAAGCCCTGGCCTCCCACCCCGTTTCTGTGGCCAGCGTTTTCCTGGCTTCCACCGAACCCTCTGCTCGTTCTGCTCCGAGCCAAGTCCGTCTCCTTCCTTCTCTTCCATGCTCCAGGGGCTGGGGGGAGCTGGCTGGGATTCCCCGGGGGGGGGGGGGGACTCGCCACCCAATCCCCCAGCCACAAAGGCCTGTTTGTGTGGCGAAGGGGGAAGGGGGGACCGGCCAGCGCCGCCTTTCCTGCCCCAGGCTGGGGAGAGCTCGCGAGGAGCTGGCGAGCTCAGGATGGGGCCCAGCGCAGGCCTGCAGGCGGGTGGAGGACCCAGCTGCCCAAGGGAGGGCTGCAGGGAAAGGCAGGAAGCAGCCGCAGTGGACCCGGGGGGGGGGGGGAGCCTTTTCCCTTCCACCTTTCGGTGGGAAGAACGAACGAACCAGGCCCGGAATAGACGAGTGCAGGCCGAGCTCCCAGCCCCGGGACCCCCAGTGGAACCGAGCTGAACGGAGACACGGGCAGGGTGAAAATCCCGCCTGGGGAACTCCAGCGCTGGGGGGGGGAGTCCATGAACCAGGCTAGTGAGAACCGCGGGTGGAGCAGGTGGGATCTGCGCCGGCGAGGGGGAGACGCTTGTTTGTGTCTCGCTTGGAAGAGAAAATTTAGCCCCTGGGGGTGGGGGAGCGGAAGGGGGGCGGCGGATGGGCTGTATTTAGAGCTGCGGCGGGGGAGGTAAGAAAGGAAGCCAGAGGATAAATCAGCTGGAGGGCTCCGGAGGTGAACCGGAGCGAGGGGGTGCGGCCACCGGCAGCATGGCTGAGGAATTGAGCCAGTGGGGACAACCCAGAACACACGGGGTTAAGGGTCCCCCCACTTCCTGCCTCTCACTAACAGCCCTTATTCAACAAGACACGCCCCCCCTGCCGGTGCCCCTCACTCCCGACCCGCAGCCCCCTGCTAGCCCAGCCCTGCCGGTGCCCCTCACTCCCGACCCGCAGCCCCCTGCTACCCAGCCCTGCCAGTGCCCCTCACTCCCGACCCGCAGCCCCCTGCTAGCCCAGCCCAGGGTCTCTCACTCCAGACCCGCAGCCCCCTGCTAGCCCATCCCTGCCCCCCCATCCTGCCGGTGCCCCTCACTCCTGACCCGCAGCCCCTGCTAGCCCAGCCCAGGGTCACAGAGTACAGGATGCCGGGGATGGGTTCAGGGCTGTGGTAGGGTGGCCTATAGGAGGACAATGTCTGGGCTCTGGGTGCGTATTGTGGGGCATGTGTGGGGGATGGGTTTAGGGGTCACTGTAGGGGTGGGGGTGAGGGGATGGAGTGATCGATGAGGGCTATGTGTGGGAGTTGGTGTGGGGCAGATGGGGTCAGTGTGGGGGTTGGGGGCGTGAGGGGTAAGGAGGGCACGTGGGGGTGTTTATGGGGGATGGAGGGCAGGTGTGTGTGAGCTGGGCACAGGGGACTGCCCTGGAGGAGGGGCATGGGTGGTCGGTGTTGTGGGGGTTTGTGGGCCCCCCTTGACTCTCTCCCTCCCCAGGCCTGGCTGCAGCAGTATGGGTACCTCCCCCCCGGCGACTTGCGGACCCACACCCAGCGCTCACCCCAGTCGCTCTCGGCCGCCATCAGCGCCATGCAGAGCTTCTACGGTCTGCGGGTCACTGGGACCGCTGACGCCAACACCATGAAGTGAGTCACCCCACGGCCAAGCCCCAGGAGAACCACCCCCATTGAGCCTACCGGGCTTTGAGTTCTAGTGCTACGAGATGGGTTCTAGCCTCATTAGGGGTCAATGGGGGTTGGGTGCCAATGGACATTGGGTTCTAGCCCCATTAGGGGTCAATGGGGGTTGGGTGCCAATGGACATTGGGTTCTACCCCCATTAGGGGTCAATGGGGGTTGGGGGGCCAATGGACATTGGGTTCTATCCCCATTAAGGGTCAATGGGGATTAGGTGCCAATGGACATTGGGTACAATCCCCATTAAGGGTCAATGGGGGTTGGGCGCCAATGGACGTTGGGTTCTATCCCCATTAAGGGTCAATGGGGGTTGGGCGCCAATGGACGTTGGGTTCTATCCCCATTAAGGGTCAATGGGGGTTGGGCGCCAATGGACGTTGGGTTCTATCCCCATTAAGGGTCAATGGGGATTAGGTGCCAATGGACATTGGGTACAATCCCCATTAAGGGTCAATGGGGGTTGGGCGCCAATGGACGTTGGGTTCTATCCCCATTAAGGGTCAATGGGGGTTGGGCGCCAATGGACATTGGGTACAATCCCCATTAAGGGTCAATGGGGGTTGGGCGCCAATGGACGTTGGGTTCTATCCCCATTAAGGGTCAATGGGGGTTGGGCGCCAATGGACGTTGGGTTCTATCCCCGTTAGGGGTCAATGGGGGTTGGGCGCCAATGGACGTTGGGTTCTAACCCCATTAGTGGTCAATGGGGTTTGGGAGCCAATGGGAACTGCCCCTTTGGAAATTCTCACCACAGTGAGATGGGATTTTCCCAAACTGATGCCCCCAATCCGAGCCCCAGGGCAGGTATGAAGGCAGGAAGTGTGGAGGGATTTGGGAAGGGATGAAATGGCCCAGGAGTCGGACCTTTGCTCCATTCTGGGTGTAGTGACAGGGCTACAAAGCTGTGATATCACGGAGGGAAGGGGCAGGACGCCCTGGTTCTATTCCCAGCTCTAGTAGTGACGTGGGCTCTGTGCAGCACCCAGCACCGGGAGGGCCCTGATCTCGGTCGGGGTCTGTGCAATGGTCCCTTTGAAAGGGAAATGGGTGTGATGAGCCCATGGAACTCCGGGCCACATGGCGCTGAGGAGAAGGGATCTCAACCCTCATGCACACGAAAACCTGCGCCAAGCGCTGGGAGAGACTGCCCCCAGGAGACAAGTTCTAACGAAGTTGCCCCTCCAGGCTCACCTTTCCTCTCCCCCCCCCAGGGCCATGCAGCGGCCCCGCTGCGGCGTCCCAGATAAGTTCGGGGCCGAGATCAAGGCCAATGTGCGGCGCCGGCGCTACGCCATCCAGGGCCTGAAATGGCAGCACAACGAGATTACGTTCTGGTGAGAGGCCAGGGAGTGCGTGTGAGGCCGGCTGTGAGGGGCTGGGGGTGGATGTGAAGGTGCAGAGAGCTGGGGGGCCATGGGGAACTGGGTGGGCTCTGGGGGGCTGCGAAGTGGGGGGGAGTCTGTGGGGTAGTGATGGGGGGCATGGGTCTGTGAGGGGGCTGTGGGGAGCCGTGGGCTGTGGTGGGGCAGTGGGGAAGCCATGGGTCTCTGGGGCAGTGACAGGGCAGTGGGGTGGCTGGGGGGCAGTGACAGGAGGTTGTGGGGCAGTGATGGGAGGCTGGGGGCCATGGAGCCATGTGGGGTTTGTAGGACTGGGGGGGGCAGACAGTCAGGGTCGCAAGGCTGTGCCAGGCCATGGGGCTGGGGGAGGTCTGTGGAGCTGTGGGACAGCGATGGGGGCTGTGTGTGTGGGGGCAGTTGGGTGGCCATGAGACCATGGCGGGGGACACTCTGGAGCAGTGATGGGGGCAGGGGCAGTGGGGGGCGTGGGACAGTGACGGGGGCTGTGGGGGGGAGACTCTGAGCTGTGATGGGGGCTGAGGGTGGGGGGACAGTGGGGTGGCCATGAGACCGTGGCGGGGGACACTCTGAGCAGTGATGGGGGCAGGGGCAGTGGGGGGCGTGGGGGGCCATGCAGTGACCATGGGGCAGCAATGGGGGGCAGCCAGACAGGTCTGACCCGGTCTGTATTCCCCCTCCCCTGCCAGCATCCAGAACTATACACCCAAGGTGGGCGAAGCGGCCACGCTGGAGGCCATCCGCCGGGCCTTTGGGGTGTGGGGGGCGGCCACGCCGCTGCGCTTCCGTGAGGTGCCCTACGCCCACGTGCGCCAGGGCCGGGCGCCCCAGGCCGACATCATGATCTTCTTCGCCGAGGGCTTCCACGGCGACAGCACCCCCTTCGACGGGGAGGGGGGCTTCCTGGCCCACGCCTACTTCCCCGGCCCCCACATCGGCGGCGACACCCACTTCGACTTGGCCGAGCCCTGGACCGTCCGCAACGATGACCTGAATGGTGAGTGGGGGGCTGGGAGCGGGTGGAGGGCGCGGGGGAAGGGAGAGGGCACAGGGGGCTCGGGGTAGGCAGGGGGACAGACGGGGTGGAGGGGGAGGTTGTGGGGGGCTGGGAGCGGGTGGAGGGTGCGGGGGAAGGGAGAGGGCACAGGGGGCTAGGGGAACGCAGGGGGACAGACGGGGTGGAGGGGGAGGTTGTGGGGGGCTGGGAGCGGGTGGAGGGCGCGGGGAAGGGAGGGGGCACAGGGGGCTCGGGGCAGGCAGGGGGACAGACGGGGTGGAGGGGGAGGTTGTGGGGGGCTGGGAGCGGGTGGAGGGTGCGGGGGAAAAGAGGGGGCACAGGGGGCTCGGGGTAGGCAGGGGGAGAGACGGGGTGGAGGGGGAGGTTGTGGGGGGCTGGGAGCGGGTGGAGGGTGCGGGGGAAGGGAGAGGGCACAGGGGGCTCGGGTTAGGCAGGGGGGGACAGACGGGGTGGAGGGGGAGGGTGTGGGGGGCTGGGAGCAGGTGGAGGGCGCGGGGGAAGGGAGAGGGCACAGGGGGCTCGGGGCAGGCAGGGGGACAGACGGGGTGGAGGGGGAGGTTGTGGGGGGCTGGGAGCGGGTGGAGGGCGCGGGGGAAGGGAGAGGGCACAGGGGGCTCGGTTAGGCCGGGGGACAGACGGTGGAGGGGGAGGTTGTGGGGGGCTGGGAGCGGGTGGAGGGTGCGGGGGAAGGGAGGGGGCACAGGGGGCTCGGGGTAGGCAGGGGGACAGACTGGGGGGAGGGGGAGGTGGTGGGGGGCTGGAAGCGGGTGGAGGGCGCGGGGGAAGGGAGAGGGCCTGGGGGCTCGGGTAGGCAGGGGGACAGACGGTGGAGGGGGAGGTTGTGGGGGGCTGGGAGCGGCTGGAGGGCGCGCGGGAAAGGAGGGGGCACAGGGGGCTCGGGGTAGGCAGGGGGACAGACGGGGTGGAGGGGGAGGTTGTGGGGGGCTGGGCGCGGGTGGAGGGCGCGGGGGAAGGGAGGGGGCACAGGGGGCTCGGGGCAGGCAGGGGGACAGACGGGGTGGAGGGGGAGGTTGTGGGGGGCTGGGAGCGGGTGGAGGGAGCGGGGGAAGGGAGGGGGCACAGGGGGCTCGGGGCAGGCAGGGGGACAGACGGGGTGGAGGGGGAGGTGGTGGGGGGCTGGGAGCGGGTGGAGGGAGCGGGGGAAGGAGGGGGCACAGGGGGCTCGGGGTAGGCAGGGGGACAGACGGGGTGGAGGGGGAGGTTGTGGGGGGCGGGGAGCGGGTGGAGGGCGCGGGGGAAGGGAGAGGGCATAGGGTAGGCAGGGGGGGACAGACGGGGTGGAGGGGGAGGTTGTGGGGGGCTGGGAGCAGGTGGAGGGCGCGGGGGAAGGGAGAGGGCACAGGGGGCTCGGGGTAGGCAGGGGACCGACGGGGTGGAGGGGGAGGTTGGGGGGGGCTGGGAGCGGGTGGAGGGCGCGGGGGAAGGGAGAGGGCACACGGGGCTCGGGGTAGGCAGGGGGACAGACGGGGTGGAGGGGGAGGTTGTGGGGGGCTGGGAGCGGTGGAGGGCGCGGGGGAAGGGAGAGGGCACAGGGGGCTCGGGGTAGGAGGGGGACAGACGGGGTGGAGGGGGAGGTTGTGGGGGGCTGGGAGCGGGTGGAGGGTGCGGGGGAAGGGAGAGGGCACACGGGGCTCGGGGTAGGCTGGGGCCCAGACGGGGGGGAGGGGGAGGTTGGGCGGGGATGGAAGCGGTGAAGGGCGCGGGGGAAGGGAGAGGGCACAGGGGGCTCGGGGTAGGCGGGGGACAGACGGGGTGGAGGGGGAGGTTGTGGGGGGCTGGGAGCGGTGGAGGGCGCGGGGGAAGGGAGACCCCCTAGGGGCTACGGGTAGGCAGGGGGACAGACGGGGTGGAGGGGGAGGTTGTGGGGGGCTGGGAGCGGGTGGAGGGTGCGGGGGAAGGGAGAGGGCACAGGGGGCGCGGGGTAGGCAGGGGGGGACAGACGGGGTGGAGGGGAGGTTGGGGGGGGCTGGGAGCAGGTGGAGGGCGCGGGGGAAGGGAGAGGGCACAGGGGGCTCGGGGTAGGCAGGGGGACAGACGGGGTGGAGGGGGAGGTTGTGGGGGGCTGGGAGCGGGTGGAGGGCGCGGGGGAAGGGAGAGGGCACAGGGGCTCGGGGTAGGCAGGGGGAGAGACGGGGTGGAGGGGGAGGTTGTGGGGGGCTGGGAGCGGGGAGGGCGCGGGGAAGGGAGAGGGCACAGGGGGCTCGGGGTAGGCGGGGGACAGACGGGGTGGAGGGGGAGGTTGTGGGGGGCTGGGAGCGGGTGGAGGGCGCGGGGGAAGGGAGAGGGCACAGGGGGCTCGGGGAAGGCAGGGGGAGAGACGGGGTGGAGGGGGAGGTTGTGGGGGGCTGGGAGCGGGTGGAGGGCGCGGGGGAAGGGAGAGGGCACAGGGGGCTCGGGGTAGGCGGGGGACAGACGGGGTGGAGGGGGAGGGTGTGGGGGGCAGGGAGCGGTGGAGGGTGCGGGGGAAGGGAGAGGGCACAGGGGGCTCGGGGTAGGCAGGGGGACAGACGGGGTGGAGGGGGAGGTTGTGGGGGGCTGGGAGCGGGTGGAGGGTGCGGGGGAAGGGAGAGGGCACAGGGGGCTCGGGGTAGGCAGGGGGACAGACGGGGTGGAGGGGGAGGTTGTGTGGGGCTGGGAGCGGGTGGAGGGTGCGGGGGAAGGGAGAGGGCACAGGGGGCTCGGGGTAGGCAGGGGGGGGACAGACGGGGTGGAGGGGGAGGTTGTGGGGGGCTGGGAGCGGGTGGAGGGCGCGGGGGAAGGGAGAGGGCACAGGGGACAGACGGGGTGGAGGGGGAGGTTGTGGGGGGCTGGGAGCGGGTGGAGGGTGCGGGGGAAGGGAGAGGGCACAGGGGGCTCGGGGTAGGCAGGGGGGGGACAGACGGGGTGGAGGGGGAGGTTGTGGGGGGCTGGGAGCATGGTGAGAAGGGGGGAATCACTGGTGGGGAGGGTCCAGGACTTTCTCTTGCAGGGATGCAGGGAGGCGAGGCGGGTGGGGGGCAGGGCAGGGCAGGAGATGCTGGGAAAGTCCCCTCCCCCAACTCATTGACTACGGGCTGACTATGGCGTCACTTCCCCTTTCCACACCCGTGGGAACCCCCCGAATCCTCCCCTCTGGGGCTGCACAGGAGCCGGCGTCCCCTGGAAGGGCCAGGCCCCGTGTCCCATCCCCCGCCCTCCTGAGCCCGCCAGTCCCCCCGGGGCTGGATCAGAGTCGGCGCCTCCTGGCGAGGAAAGGCCCCTGTCGCATTCCCTGCCCCGAGTCAGCCAGGCCCCTGCTCTGGGGCTGGATTAGGCCCGTCCCTCCCATGTCCCATTTCCAAGGGGTTTGTGGGAACTGAACATGCAGGGCGGCGGGGGAGGGGGGGAGGGATGCTCTCACCCGTGCAGACGTGGTGGCGTCCCTGACACAGAGGTGTCCCTGTTCCTGCGGTGTCCCCATTCTCAGTCGGCCATGGTGACATCCCTGGTACCGGGCAGACGTGGTGGTGTCCCCGTTCCTGGTGACATCCCCATTCCTGGCTGGATGCAGTGACATCCCGTTCTGGGCGAATGTGGTGACGTCCCCGTTCCCAGGTGGATACGGTGATGTCCCCGTTCCCGGGTGGCCGTGGTGACATCCCCATTCCTGGCTGGATGCAGTGACATCCCGTTCTGGGCGAATGTGGTGACGTCCCCGTTCCCAGGTGGATACGGTGATGTCCCCGTTCCCGGGTGGCCATGGTGACATCCCCATTCCTGGCTGGATGCAGTGACATCCCGTTCTGGGCGAATGTGGTGACGTCCCCGTTCCCAGGTGGATACAGTGACGTCCCCGTTCCCGGGTGGCCGTGGTGACATCCCCATTCCTGGGTGGATGCAGTGACATCCCATTCTGGGCGAATATGGTGACGTCCCCGTTCCCGGGTGGCCGTGGTGACAGCCCCGTTCCCAGGTGGATGCGGTGACGTCCCCGTTCCCGGGTGGCCGTGGTGACGTCCCCGTTCCCAGGTGGATGCGGTGACATCCCCGTTCCCGGGTGGCCGTGGTGACGTCCCCATCAGGCCATGCCACACGCTGATGCTCCTGCTCCTGCAGGGAACGACATCTTCCTGGTGGCCGTGCACGAGCTGGGCCACGCGCTGGGGCTGGAGCATTCGAACGACCCCTCGGCCATCATGGCGCCCTTCTACCAGTGGATGGACACCGAGAACTTTGTGCTGCCGGACGATGACCTGCACGGCATCCAGCAGCTCTACGGTGCGACCATCCCCCGCCTCCCCCGGCAAACCCTTCCCGTTGGCGCGGCACGCAGGAGCGTGTGACCAACCAGCTCCTAACCCACCAACCGGGCACCTGTGGCTTCACTGTGTGGGGGACCCTGCTCTTCTCCCGGGGTGTGACCCCCATCCTCACCCCTGACCCCAACCTTTAGCTCCCTTTGGGTGTGACACCCCCTCACCCTTCATGTTGATTCTACCCCCATCCCAACACCAGCCAGCAGCCCATAACTTCATCCCCTGAACCTCAGCCTGAATAACGGGTCACCCCCAGCCCCCAGTACGGGGCGCATGGGGAGCAACACCTGACCCCCCCATAGTCCCTGACTCCTCCACTCTCCCTTAACCCTTTGTGTCCCTTTGCCCAGGGAGCAAGTCGGGGGTCCCCACCAAGGCCCCCCCGGTGCCTCGCACCACGGCCAGGCCTCATGTGCCTGACGAGCCCAGCAACCCCCCCTATGGCCCCAACATCTGCGACGGCAACTTTGACACCATCGCTGTCCTGCGTGGGGAGATGTTCGTCTTCAAGGTGTGTGTGGGGGCTGTGGGTCAGGAGTGAGGGGCACCGGCAGGGCCGGGCTGGCAGGGGCTGCGGTTCGGGAGTGAGGGGCACCGGCAGGGCTATGGGGGGCAGGGCCGAGCTAGCAGGGGGTTGCAGGTTGGGAGTGAGGGGCACCGGAGGGGCTGGGGGGCAGGGCTGGGCTAGCAGGGGCTGCGGTTCGGGAGTGAGGGGCACCGGCAGGGCTGGGGGGCAGGGCCGGGCTGGCAGGGGCTGCGGGTCGGGAGTGAGGGGCACTGGCAGGGCTGGGGGGCAGGGCCGGGCTGGCAGGGGCTGCGGGTCGGGAGTGAGGGGCACCGGCAGAACTGTGAATTTCTCTGGTCCCAGGAGCGCTGGTTCTGGCGCGTCCGGAATAACCGGGTCATGGACGGGTATCCACTCCCCATTGGCCAGTTCTGGGTCGGGCTCCCGGCATCGATCAGCACGGCCTATGAGAGAAAAGATGGAAAATTTGTCTTCTTCAAAGGTACCAGGACGTGGGGCCTTTCCTGGGGGGAGGCTGGCGGGGGGGCTGGGGCCATTCCCCCCCGGGCTGACCCTGCTCTCCCGCTCGGCAGGTGACAAGCACTGGGTGTTCGATGAAGCCATCCTGCAGCCTGGGTACCCCAAACCTCTCCGGGAGCTGGGCCGGGGGCTCCCCACTGATCGCATCGACGCCGCCCTCTTCTGGATGCCCAGCGGGAAAACCTACTTCTTCCGGGGCAACAAGTCAGTGCGAGACGTCCCCTGGGCGACCCCCCACTCCCCACCCTGGGGTCCCCCTGTGCTGTCAGCGCCCCCCAGAGCATCCCCCTCTGGGACCCCCACTCCCCACCCTGGGGTCCCCCTGTGCTGTCAGCGCCGCCCAGAGCATCCCCCTCTGGGACCCCCACTCCCCACCCTGGGGTCCCCCTGTGCTGTCAGCGCCGCCCAGAGCATCCCCCTCTGGGACCCCCACTCCCCACCCTGGGGTCCCCCTGTGCTGTCAGCGCCGCCCAGAGCATCCCCCTCTGGGACCCCCACTCCCCACCCTGGGGTCCCCCTGTGCTGTCAGCGCCCCCCAGAGCATCCCCCTCTGGGACCCCCACTCCCCACCCTGGGGTCCCCCTGTGCTGTCAGCGCCGCCCAGAGCATCCCCCTCTGGGACCCCCACTCCCCACCCTGGGGTCCCCCTGTGCTGTCAGCGTCTCCCAGAGAGCCCCCCGCTGGGATCCCCCCATTCATTGTCCCCTCCCCTGCAGATATTACCGTTTCAATGAGGAGAGCCGCTCGGTGGATGCCGAGTACCCCAAGAACGTCGCCGTCTGGGAGGGGATTCCTGAGTCACCTCGCGGGGCCTTCATGGGCAGTGACGAAGGTACGGCGAGGACGTGGGGGACGGGGGGGGGGCAGTGCTTTGGCTGAGCCCCACCCAGCCAGGACAGTCGGGGGGAGCCTGGGGTGACGAGGGGAGGGGAGTGCTGGGACATCTGGGGCGTGGGGTCCGCACCCAGGCCCTGCTGGGTCTGACATCACCGGGGCAGCGGTGGGGGAGAGATTTTGAGGACGCGGCTGATTAGCCTCTGCTTTGTTCCCCTCTTCCCGCCACTCCTCGTCCATCCCGTCCCGGTCCCCCGTCCATCTCCTCTGCCTGGCCCCGTGTCCATCTGTCCATCTCCTCCTCGTCTGACTCTGTCTGTCTCTCTTCTCCCTCGTCTGGCTACGTATCCGTCCCTCCATCCGTCTCCTCCTCTGTCTGGCCCCGTGTCCATCTGTCCATCTCCTCCTCGTCTGACTCTGTCTGTCTCTCCTCTCCCTCGTCTGGCTACGTATCCGTCCCTCCATCCGTCTCCTCCTCTGTCTGGCCCCGTGTCCATCTGTCCATCTCCTCCTCGTCTGACTCTGTCTGTCTCTCCTCTCCCTCGTCTGGCTACGTATCCGTCCCTCCATCCGTCTCCTCTGTCTGGCCCCGTGTCCATCTGTCCATCTCCTCCTTGTCTGACTCTGTCTGTCTCTCCTCTCCCTCGTCTGGCTACGTATCCGTCCCTCCATCCGTCTCCTCCTCTGTCTGGCCCCGTGTCCATCTGTCCATCTCCTCCTCGTCTGACTCTGTCTGTCTCTCCTCTCCCTCGTCTGGCTACGTATCCGTCCCTCCATCCGTCTCCTCCTCTGTCTGGCCCCGTGTCCATCTGTCCATCTCCTCCTCGTCTGACTCTGTCTGTCTCTCCTCTCCCTCGTCTGGCTACGTATCCGTCCCTCCATCCGTCTCCTCCTCTGTCTGGCCCCGTGTCCATCTGTCCATCTCCTCCTCGTCTGACTCTGTCTGTCTCTCCTCTCTCCCTCGTCTGTCTACGTATCCGTCCCTCCATCCGTCTCCTCTGTCTGGCCCCGTGTCCATCTGTCCATCTCCTCCTTGTCTGACTCTGTCTGTCTCTCCTCTCCCTCGTCTGGCTACGTATCCGTCCCTCCATCCGTCTCCTCCTCTGTCTGGCCCCGTGTCCATCTGTCCATCTCCTCCTCGTCTGACTCTGTCTGTCTCTCCTCTCCCTCGTCTGGCTACGTATCCGTCCCTCCATCCGTCTCCTCCTCTGTCTGGCCCCGTGTCCATCTGTCCATCTCCTCCTCGTCTGACTCTGTCTGTCTCTCTTCTCCCTCGTCTGGCTACGTGTCCGTCCCTCCATCCATCTCCGCCCTGCCTGGCCCCGTGTCCGGCCGTCTCTCTGTCCTCTTATCCCTGTGTCCATCCGTCCATCTCCCCCCGTCTCCTCCCGGCCCTTCGCCCGCCCCCCCGGCTCTGCAGCCTTCACCTATTTCTACAAGGGCGGCCGCTACTGGAAGTTCAACAACCAGCAGCTGCGGGTGGAGCCCGGCTACCCCAAGTCGGCGCTGCGGGACTGGCTGGGCTGCAGGGGCGGCCGGCGCGAGGACGACGAGCGGGAGGAGACCGAGGTCATCGTCATCGAGGTGGACGAGGCGGGGGGTGGGGCGGTGGACATGGCCGCCGTGGTGCTCCCCGTCATGCTGCTGCTCTGCGCCCTGGCGCTGGGCGCCGCCATCCTGGTCTTCAAACGCCGCGGGACCCCCAAGCGGCTGCTGCACTGCCAGCGCTCCCTGCTGGACAAGGTGTGAGGGGTGGGGCTCCCCGGCCCCGCCCACCTCCCCGGCTCCGCCCCCCTGCTGCACTGCCAGCGCTCCCTGCAGGACAAGGTGTGAGAGGCGGGGCTTCTCTCTGGCTCCTCCCCTTAAGCTCCTCCCCTTCCTTGCTGGACAAGATGTGAAGGGTGGGGCTTCCCCTTGGCTCCTCCCCCTTTCTGACATTCCTCCCCCCCCCACTGAAGCGTGCTGAGCGCGCTCAGTAGCCTGCAGGGCGACCCCCTCCCCTTGTGTAACCATGTGTCCTTTGACCTCCTGGGGAAAGAGCAAAGTTCAGGCCCGTCAGCTTCCCCTATGACCTCTCAACTTTCACCTCACCACAGGGGAAGCCAATGGGAGACTGCAGTGTGATTGCCTCCCCTGAGGTCATGCCGGCTCCTCCCCCCAGCCTTGGGCACATGAGCTAGCCAATCAGCTTGGCTCTATTTCCCCTGTTTGCCAAGCTGGGTTGGGCTGAATCTCCCATTGGTCTGTGTACAAAGGGGGGGCGGGGCCATCTGTGGAACAGAGGCCCCTGGTTGGCCCTCAGGTACTTTAGACAGGGCCTTGGGAACCCAGGGGTGGAGCCACAGAGAGGGGGCGGGGCCATAAGACCCATGGGGGTGGAGCTATTAAAAGAGGGACGGCATTTGGCTGAAGGGGGCAGGGCTTTAGTATTAAATGGCCAGGTCTATGCAGATAGGGGCTTTGCATGCCAGTGGGTGGGGCTATGCAAATAAGGGGGCTCTGCATGCCAGTGGGTGGGGCTATGCAGATGACGGTTGCCACGCAGTCCAACGGGCAGAGCTAGGGCATATATAGAGGTCAAAACAAGGGCTTTCTAATGGGCGGGGCTATGCAGATGAGGGAGAGGGCTAAGGCCAGAGCAGCAGGAGCAGGGGATGATGGGAAAACAGGCAGGGTGCTCAGGGGTAGCGTGATGCACTTGGGGGCAGAGCCAAAGGAAGGGGGCACGGCCTCACCTTGCCCCCACTTTCCTGCAGGGCCCCAAGCAGGATGGCAGGGAATCTTGCCCCCTCCCCATCCTGAGTAATAGGGGACCCAGCCCTGTAGGGGTCACCCAGGAATTAGCAGCCCCCCCGCCTCCCAGAATCTGCCTAGGAAAGAGGGTTGGGGGATAGTGGGTCCCTGTGGGGGGTCGTGGTGTGGGGGGCAGGGAGCATGGCTGGATCCAGTTTGGGATGAATGGGGCAGATGGGGGGGCTGGTTAGGGGGTGCACTGTGGGCCCAGTTTGGGGTGAATGGGCTGGTTTGTGGAGCAAAGGTCAGGTTTAGGGGTCCCCTCCTCTCCAGTTTTGGTGGGTGTGGGGTCTTATTGGGGGATTTTTTTTAATGTATAATTTTTGTAATAAAAAAACCTTAATTCTTCTATAGAACAAAATAATTAACTAAAATCAGTGTGCTAGCGGGGGAGGGGGTGTGGGTGTCAGGGCCCGGGGGGGACGCCCCTCAATTCCCGCAGGCCGGGACGAGGGGCCAGTTTCACCCTGCACCCGCTTCGGAGGGATTTTCACCTGGGTGTTTTGAAACCGGTGGATTAAAGTGCTTTTTGCGGGAGGGTCTCTCGGTATTTTTCAATGTATTATTATTGTTAATTAATTAATATTATTTTGCTATGGAGTCAATGGGGCCGAGGGTTTTAGCAGGTAGTGCTTGGGGAATGTACGTGCCATGAACACGTCTGCAGACATTTCTCTTTTGTAATAAACCCCCGTTTCTGCGGATTCATTATCATTTTGCTCTTAATACCCACCACCGCTGTCCAGGGCGATTGTATAAACCGGGCCGGTAATTCCTGGCCAGTGCGGCGGTTACTTAAATGGCAGGAAGAACCCAGGGCAACTTGACTGAAATCCCAGGAACTGGGGTTGTCTCCACTTTCCGGGCTGGTGGATTAGCAATTTTTCCCTATTTTGAAACCTCCAGCGTCGAGGGAAATTGAATGAAAGCGGCAGCTAGTTTGCAGAGGCCTCTATGAGCAATTAATCATTAAGGGCCGTTATTAAAATCCCCAGGGCATTTTAAAAAGGGACCAAGAGCCTGGGGCACCTTATAGCCTAACAGACGTATTCACCCACGAGAGCTCCCGCTCCAATTCGTCTGTTAGTCTATGAGGTGCCCCAGGACTCCGGGTCGCCTTTTCCAGCTCCAGACTAACATGGCTCCCGCTGCTACTTCAGTCCATTTAACTATCTTCAGCAGGGAACTGGAATTAACTAATCAACCCCCACTCGCTGCAGCCAACATGCTGGTCTGTTAAAAACGTCCTGGGAAGTTCTGAGCGTTTGTGGTGGCTCTGAAGAATCAATGTCCGTCCTATCGCGCGGGGCCTCTGGCTCCTCTTTCCAGGCGGGTGGGTTGATGAAACGCAGCACTGGGCGCATTTCAGAAACAAGCCGTGTTTGAATGGCTAAATTAACAGGGAGGTTCAGATCCCGACCTCGCTGCTCGAGAGAGAGAGACCCATCCTGCCTTCCTGCTCCTCTTTAGCATGTGCTGCATTTTCCTTGAGACATTTCTTATTAATTGCAAATTCCTAATAACAAAGCCAACATTTCCTGGGGGGATGTGGACTACAAACGTGGTAGGAAAAGGCCCAGTTTTATTCTCGATTTGAGGACAATGAATCTGAATAAATGGTACGTCCAATTACCCAGTAATTCATCTGGTTTTGGTGTGATCTAGCCAGGGCCAAGGTGGAAACAAAGCGCAAGGGATTTGCTGGTTCAATTGTCCAGAGATTTCAGAATTATTCGGTCCCAACTGGCAATGAAAACCCCGTGGAAGTGTCACACGCAGCCGGATTTCTACACAATGTTGTGGTTTTATGTTATGATCTTCCTTGACTTACATCAGCGTTTTCCTGGGCACTGAATTACGACATTGCAGGTCTTCCTCCTCTTTCACTGTTAGAAACAAACAAAGCCAACTTCGGGAAGAACTGGATACGCTGGGGGATTCTCAGTGCGTCCTTCCAGGATCTCTCTCCTCGTAACACAAACCCGGCCCTGGGACGCCTGGAAACATTTCAAGGGTCTCGTGTTTTCAAGTTGTTTATTTCATTTGAAGGGTTTTTTTTGCTTCATGTTGTTGACAAACGTCTTTGGAGAAGAAAATTAGCCAAAAAGGGGGGTTTGGGGACAATTTGCGAGGAACGCTTTGGGGTTAAGAAAAATCAAAATGAATAAAAATTCCTTTTTTTTGCAAATGAATTGAGTGCGTTTTCTAAAGGTAGGGCTGTGGGGAGCCCAGGGCTGGGCTAACAGGGGCTGCAGGTCAGGAGTGAGGGGCACCGGCAGAGCCGTGGGGGGCTGAGTCACCAAACCCACAGCTTGTGGCCCAGACACCATGACGTGGGTCTCACCGCGACTTCCCTTATTTCAATCTCCTGCCAGACACGAAAAGCGAGAAGATCCCGGCCCGTCTCATCCCGCCGGCGCAGGACACCCGGGGTGGGGGGGACTCCAGGGCTGGGAATGGGGGGTCCCAGCAGGGGGCACTCCGTCTCCCCTCCCCCCAGGCCTGGCTGCCTTCCTTCGGTCCCGTGAGCCGGGCGCGGCGCCCACGCGATGAAGTCAGCCGCTGGCGTGGCTGCACATCTGGAAGCAATTACAGCTGTTGGGGCGGGGAGGGGGAGGAGGAAGAAATGCCTCGATTGCAAAACAGCTGGAGTCTTCAAGGCCAAAGGAGGGGAAGGGGGGGAGAATCCACCCCCCACCCAGCCACGAAACTGCGGCTGGCCCCAGTCACAGCCTCCTGACTCGCCTGTGATGAAACACTCGTGAGAGACCGAGACGTGGGGGGAGGGGGGAGGCCAGCACCCCGACTTCGACCGCCAAGTTCCTCTGTCAGAAACAATAGCAGGGGGCTGCACACTGGGAGCCAGCAGCATGGGGAGTGCGGGGGCAGCGCTGGGCTGGCAGGGGCTGCGGGTCGGGAGTGAGGAGCACCGGCAGGGCTGGGGTGGGGGCAGGGCTGGCAAGGGCTGCGGGTCGGGAGTGAGGGGCACCGGCAGGGCTGGGGGGGGCAGGGCAGGGCTGGCAGGGGCTGCGGGTCGGGAGTGAGGAGCACCGGCAGGGCTGGGGTGGGGGCAGGGCTGGCAAGGGCTGCGGGTCGGGAGTGAGGGGCACCGGCAGGGCTGGGGGAGGCAGGGCAGGGCTGGCAGGGGCTGCGGGTCGGGAGTGAGGGGCACCGACAGGGCTGGGGTGGGGCAGGGCGGGGCTGGCAGGGGCTGCGGGTCGGGAGTGAGGGGCACTGGCAGGGCTGGGGTGGGGGCAGGGCTGGGCTGGCAGGGGCTGCGGGTCGGGAGTGAGGGGCACCGGCAGGGCTGGGCTGGCTGGGGCTGCGGGTCGGGAGTGAGGGGCACCGGCAGGGCTGGGCTGGCTGGGGCTGCGGGTCGGGAGTGAGGGGCACCGGCAGGGCTGGGGTGGGGGCAGGGCTGGGCTGGCAGGGGCTGCGGGTCGGGAGTGAGGGGCACCGGCAGGGCGGGGCGGAAGGAAGGTGACTCTTTAGTCGCTCTTGCTTCCTCCGGAGATGAGCTCACATCCTGGTGGGGGGGTGGGGGAGGTACGAGGTTGTTACCTGATGAGCTCAGGGTTTCCGGGTCCCAGCCACCACCGCCCTGCTCTAGCCTCTAGCTCCTCCCGCCCCCCCCCCCCCCAAGAGCCGGGAGGGAACCCAGGCGTCCTGGCCAGGTGCGGTTGCTGGGGGCGCAGGGGTTTATTGGGGGCTGCTGCCCTGACGCAGGGCGGCCCCCTTGGGCTGCAGCTGGGTCTGTCTCTTCCTCTCCTTGGCCTCCTGCTGCTGGCGCTGCTGGACCTGCCAGCGCTGCAGGCCCCGCTCCATCTCCCGGTCCAGCATGGCCACGCGCCGCTGGGGAGAGACACGGGGTGAGCGGGGGCCAGAGAACCCAGGAGTCCTGGCTCCCGGCTCCCAGCCCCCCCCCTCCCAGAGCTGGGGAGAGAACCCAGGAGTCCTGGCTCCCGGCTCCCAGCCCCACCCTCCCAGAGCTGGGGAGAGAACCCAGGAGTCCTGGCTCCCAGCACCCCCCCCCACTCCCCTCCCAGACCTGGGGAGAGAACCCAGGAGTCCTGGCTCCCGGCTCCCAGCCCCACCCTCCCAGAGCTGGGGAGAGAACCCAGGAGTCCTGGCTCCCAGCGCCCCCCCACTCCCCTCCCAGACCTGGGGAGAGAACCCAGGAGTCCTGGCTCCCTGCCCCCCCCCCCACTCCCCTCCCAGAGCTGGGGAGAGAACCCAGGAGTCCTGGCTCCCAGCACCCCCCCCCCACACCCCACCCAGACCTGGGGGGAGAAACCCGGAGTCCTGGCTCCCAGCCCCTGGAACCCTCCGGCCTCCCACTCACCGCAAAGGCCTCGTCTTCCTGTCGCCGGCGCATCTGGCCCTTCCACGGGGGGGCGGGACGCCCGTCTGGGGAGACCCAAGAAGTCAGTGAACCCCATTGCCCCATCATGGAACCCAGGAGTCCGGGCTCCCAGCCCCCACCTGTCCCACCTCCGGGAGAGAACCCAGGCGTCCGAGAACACATGATGGAGACAGAAGAAGATTCTCACCTACAAAGGACCAGTCAGGGAGATCCCGGAGGGGCCCGTAGCCGGCCGAGCTGGCGGCGAGTCCCTGCCTGGGGTGAATGGAAAGGGGGTCACAATGAGCCCAGAGCCCCCCTGCCCCATAGCCCCCCCTCTTTCTAGTGCCCCCCCCAGATCTGCCAGGGCCCCCCACTCCCAACCCGTACCCCCTGCCTCCCCAGCCCTGCCGGGGCCCCTCACTCCCACCCACAGCCCCTGCCCCCCAACCCTGCCGGGGCCCCTCCCGCCCACAGCCCCTGCCCCCCAACCCTGCCGGGGCCCCTCACTCCCCCCCACAGCCCCAGCCCCCCAACCCTGCCGGGGCCCCTCCCGCCCACCGCCCGTGCCCCCCCAGATCTCCCTCACTCCCAACCCGTACCCCCTGCCCCCCCAGCCCTGCCGGGGCCCCGCACTCCCGCCCACAACTCCCTGCCCCCCCCAGATCTGCCGGGGCCCCTCACTCCCGCCCACAGCCCCTGCCCCCCTCCCCAGCTGGTGCCCCTCACTCCCGACCCGCAGCCCCACTCACTGGACTCTCCATTGCCCCACGGCCGGGCGGGGGGCTCCGCAGTGAATGTGCCGGGGGGCTGCGGCCAGGCGAGGCGCTGGAGGGGAAAGAGGGGATCAGTGAGATTTGGGGAACCCCCCACCCCCTTGATCTGACCCCGCCCGCATGCTATATCTCCCCTATTCCCCTACCCAGCCTCAGGCCTAGGGGCGCTGCCATGTTGGGAAATGGGACAGGAAGTAGCGTTGGAACCATGCGGGAGCAATTTACAAATTCTGTACGGCAGGGAGGGTATAGGCGCCGCCATGTTGGAAATGGGAGCGCCCAATAGGCGGCGCCATGTTCAGAAAGGGAAACGTAGCATCTGCCATATTGCAGACGTGCTCCGCCATTTTTGGAGTGGGAGCCGCCATGTTGATTTGAAGAAAGGTAGGCGCCGCCATATCGGATACACGTGCTACGGAAGCTGCCACGTTGTACGGAAAGGAGGGGTCTGCGGACCATCTTGGCACGAACTCGCAGGAGGGCGCCATCTTCCGGTCAAATGTTGTGTATCAGCCACATTGAGCTTGGAATTCATGGGGGCCGCCATCTTGAATAGACAAAGGCCGTGAGCCGCCATCTTGGTTACGGAACTGAATGATGACGCTCTATTTGGGAAGGCATTTAAGGGCGCCAGCAACTTTGATGGAATGTGATAAGCAGTTTGTTTTCATGGGCGCAACCATCTTGATTTAGCCAGGAGGCCGCCGTTTTTTTAAGGGTAGTGATAGGCGCAGTCATTTGGGGGAAGGGTTTCACAGGGGCCGCCATATTGGTGAAGGAACTTGTAGGGGCCGCCATGTTGAGACCGGAAATGATCCCAGCAGGCACCGTGGAAAGGCATTTATGGCCGTCGCCATCTTGCTAAAGGAAATTAAAGGGCAACGCCATCTTGGAACCCGCTGCAGGGAAGGTGCCCACTGGGGGTGGCCATATTGGCTGGTTCCTGACCCTGGTGTTGACGCCATCTTGAAAGTGTCTCCACGGGAGCCCAGAAGAGTCAATTGGCGGAATCTCCCTCCCCTCCCCCCGCAGATGAAGTGAGTTCTGCCCAGTCTCAGCCTGGGCTCAGAGCCCGGACGCCTGGGTTCCTGGCGTGGGGATCCAGTGTGTGTGGGCGGAGACAGGGACTGGGGCACCCGGGCCGGGGGCTCAGGAACATGCAGCAGGTTTCCAGCAGGCAGGATTTCCGTTAACCCGTGGAACTCACTGCCGGGGGTGGGCTGAGGCCAGCAGTCGAAGGGGGTTTGACACACAACGAGCCACGTTCCTGGAGGCCGGGTCCAGCGACGGCTATTGGCCAAGCTGGTCCGGGACGCGGCCCCCGGCGCCGGGTGGCCCCAGAGCTCGGGGTGGATCATGGGATAATTGTTCTGGTCTGTCGGCAGCCAGGAGCTGGGCTGGCTGGGCCGTGGCTCTGACCCAGCCCAGCCATTCCTTGGTTCTCTGACCACGATCCCTGAATGCTGGGTCCCTTTTCTGCCCCCTTCCCAGCCTCTGTGAGTGGGGGAGGAGGCAGGGCAAAGTCAGGGTCAGAGGTCACATAATTAATGGTTCAGCTCATTGGTTATTAACCTTTGGCTAATTATTAATGAGGACGCCAATGAGCCCCAGGCCTGGACTCCTGGGTTGGATCCCCAGCTCTGGAGGCAAACGTCCCCATTGTGTGTAGATACTGCCAGGGAGCAGGTCGCAGCATGGGGGCACTGTTGGAGGAAGTTCACAGTTTGGGGGCAGTGTCAGGGTAACTTGCAGTGGGGGTGGGAGGAAGCTCGCAGCGTGGGGGGCACTGTCAGGGAAGATCACAGCATGGGGACACTATCAGAGATCCTCGCAGCACGGGCAGCTCGTCGAGTGGGTGAAGGGAGGCTCACAGTGTGGGAAGGTTTCAGCATGGGGGCACTGTCAGGGAAGCTCACAGCGGGGGGGCACTGTCAGAGAAGCTCACAGTGGAGGCGGGGAAGCTCACAGCACAGGGGCACTATCAGGGAAGCTCGTAGCCTGGGGGGACTCTGTGTAGCTGGCAGTGGAGGTGGGGGGAAGCTCACAGTGTGGGGGCACTGTCAGGGAAGCTCGCAGCGGGGGTGGGGGGAAGCTCGCAGTGTGGGGGCACTGTTGCAGGAGGAAGCTCACAGCGTGGGGACATGTCACAGAATCCCCGGGCGATGCTCTGGAGCTGCTCCCCACCAAGCCAGGCAGGACTCTGGGAGCCTCCTCTCCCTCAGAGCAGCCTGTCTGCAGGGCAAGAAGCTCCCACGGCTTCACCTCCTGGGTCTCTCCTTGGAGCATTCAGCATCCTCGGCCCCTCCGTGCGCTTCCCACAGCGAGTCCGCCCAGGCGGGGTCCTGGAGGGGCCACGGGGTCCTGCCCCCCCACTGCGCAGTCAGACGTGACACTCAGCCAGCCAGTAACACAGAGGTTTAGTCGATGACAGGAACAGGGTCTAACACAGAGCTTGTAGGTACAGAGAACCGGACCCCTCGGCCGGGTCCATTCTGGGGGGCAGTGAGCCAGACCCCCACGTCTGCACTTCACTCCTCATCCCCAGCCAGCTCCAGACTGACCCCCCCCAGCCCCTCCTCTCTGCTCAGCCCCTTTCCCGGCCAGGAGCAGACCTGACCTCTTTGTTTTCCCCCACCGTTAGCCCCCCCCCTTGCAGGGGGGGAAGGGCCTGGCCATTAGTTGCCAGGAGACAAAGTGCCGGTTAGAAACTGAGCCCCCCCCCCACAGTATTCAGAGGAATCATTGAGAACAGCCCCACTTCGTCACAGGGCACTGTCAGGGAAGCTCACAGCTGGGGGGATTGTTGCAGGAGGAAGCTCGCAGCATAGGTGAGGGGAAGCTTGCCGCAGGGGGAAGCTTGTAGCGTGGGGGCACTGTCAGGGAAGCTCGCAGTGGGGGGCACTGATGGAGGAGGAAGCTCGCAGCGTGGGGGCACTGTCAGGGAAGCTTGCAGCATGGGTGGGGGGAAGCTTGCAGCATGGGGGCACTGTCAGGGAAACTCGCAGCGGGGGTGGGGGAAGTTCACAGCATGGGGGCACTGTTGGAGGAGGAAGCTCGCAGTGTGAGGGCACTGTCAAGGAAGCTCGCAGCGGGGGTAGGGGAAGCTCACAGCATGGGGGCACTGTTGGAGGAGGAAGCTCGCAGCGTGAGGGCACTGTCAGGGAAGGTTGCAGCGGGGATGGGGGGAAGCTCGCAGCATGGGGGCACTGTTGGAGGAGGAAGCTTGCAGCGGGGGTGGGGGAAGCTCGCAGCATGGGGGCACTGTTGGAGGAGGAAGCTCGCAGCGTGAGGGCACTGTCAGGGAAGCTCGCAGCGGGGGTGGGGGAAGCTCACAGCGGGGGGGCACTGTTGGAGGAGGAAGCTCGCAGCGTGAGGGCACTGTCAAGGAAGCTCGCAGCGGGGGTGGGGGAAGCTCACAGCATGGGGGCACTGTTGGAGGAGGAAGCTCGCAGCGTGAGGGCACTGTCAGGGAAGGTAGCAGCGGGGATGGGGGGAAGCTCGCAGCATGGGGGCACTGTTGGAGGAGGAAGCTTGCAGCGGGGGTGGGGGAAGCTCGCAGCATGGGGGCACTGTTGGAGGAGGAAGCTCGCAGCGTGAGGGCACTGTCAGGGAAGCTCGCAGCGGGGGTGGGGGAAGCTCACAGCATGGGGGCACTGTTGGAGGAGGAAGCTCGCAGTGTGAGGGCACTGTCAGGGAAGCTCGCAGCGGGGGTGGGGGAAGCTCGCAGCATGGGGGCACTGTTGGAGGAAGCTCGCAGCGTGAGGGCACTGTCAGGGAAGCTCGCAGCAGGGGTGGGGGAAGCTCGCAGCATGGGGGCACTGTTGGAGGAGGAAGCTCGCAGCGTGAGGGCACTGTCAGGGAAGCTCGCAGCGGGGGTGGGGGAAGCTCGCAGCATGGGGGCACTGTTGGAGGAGGAAGCTCGCAGCGTGGGGGCACTGTCAGGGAAGCTCGCAGTAGGGGACACTGATGGAGGAGGAAGCTCGCAGCGTGGGGGCACTGTTGGAGGAGGAAGCTCGCAGCGTGAGGGCACTGTCAGGGAAGCTCGCAGTAGGGGGCACTGATGGAGGAGGAAGCTCGCAGCGTGGGGGCACTGTTGGAGGAGGAAGCTCGCAGCGTGAGGGCACTGTCAGGGAAGCTTGCAGCGGGGATGGGGGGAAGCTCGCAGCATGGGGGCACTGTTGGAGGAGGAAGCTCGCAGCATGAGGGCACTGTCAGGGAAGCTCGCAGCGGGGGGGAAGCTCGCAGCATGGGGGCACTGTTGAAGGAGGAAGCTCGCAGCGTGAGGGCACTGTCAGGGAAGCTCGCAGCATGGGGGCACTGTTGGAGGAAGCTCGCAGCGTGAGGGCACTGTCAGGGAAGCTCGCAGCGGGGGTGGGGGAAGCTCGCAGCATGGGGGCACTGTTGGAGGAGGAAGCTCGCAGCGTGAGGGCACTGTCAGGGAAGCTCGCAGTGGGGGTGGGGAAGCTCACAGCATGGGGGCACTGTTGAAGGAGGAAGCTCGCAGCGTGAGGGCACTGTCAGGGAAGCTCGCAGCATGGGGGCACTGTTGAAGGAGGAAGCTCGCAGCGTGAGGGCACTGTCAGGGAAGCTCGCAGTAGGGGGCACTGTTGGAGGAGGAAGCTCGCAGCGTGAGGGCACTGTCAGGGAAGCTCGCAGAGGGGGGGGGGGAAGCTCGCAGCATGGGGGCACTGATGGAGGAGGAAGCTCGCAGCGTGAGGGCACTGTCAGGGAAGCTCGCAGCGGGGGGGGACGCTCGCAGCGGGAGAGGGGCAAGATCAAAGCATGGGGGCACTGTTGGAGGAGGAAGCTCGCAGCGTGAGGGCACTGTCAGGGAAGCTCGCAGCGGGGGGGGGGGAAGCTCGCAGCATGGGGGCACTGTTGGAGGAGGAAGCTCGCAGTGTGAGGGCACTGTCAGGGAAGCTCGCAGTAAGGGGCACTGATGGAGGAGGAAGCTCGCAGCGTGAGGGCACTGTCAGGGAAGCTCGCAGTAGGGGGCACTGATGGAGGAGGAAGCTCGCAGCGTGAGGGCACTGTCAGGGAAGCTCGCAGCGGGGGTGGGGGAAGCTCGCAGCATGGGGGCACTGTTGGAGGAGGAAGCTCGCAGCGTGAGGGCACTGTCAGGGAAGCTCGCAGCGGGGGGGACGCTCGCAGCATGGGGGCACTGTTGGAGGAGGAAGCTCGCAGCGTGAGGGCACTGTCAGGGAAGCTCGCAGCGGGGGGGGGAAGCTCGCAGCACTTATCTCCCCTGTCACGCTGCTGGCTCCCCTCCAGGGACCTTGGACCCGGGCCACGGCCCAGCCCCCCCCCCCGTCAAGTTAAAGTCTCTGCCCCTCCCGGTTCTTCCTCTTTCTGCGAGGGGACAGACGGGAACGTGCCAGGAGCGGTGAGTGTCTGTGCAGAACCCCGGGGGCCTGGCCTGCCCCCAGCCCCCCAACCACTAGCCCCCCCTCCCTTCCCAGAGCCGGGGAGAGAACCCAGGAGTCCTGGCTCCCGCCCCCCCCATCCTGCTCTAATCACTCGCCCTCACTCTCCTCGCAGAGCTGGGGAGAGAACCCAGGAGTCCTGGCTCCCTGCCCCCCACCTCCTGCTCTAATCACTAGCCCTCACTCTCCTCCCAGAGCTGGGAAGAGAACCCAGGTGTCCGGGCTCCTGCCCCCCCCATCCTGCTCTAATCACTGACCCTCACTCCCCTCCGAGCTGGGGAGAGAACCCAGGTGTCCAGGCTCCCAGCCCCCCCGGCTCTAACGCACTAGATCCCCCCTCTCCCCTCTCCCCCTGCTGGGGGGGGCTGTCTGATGAGACCGGCGCCCCCTAGAGGGGAAAGGCCCTTGTCCCATCCTGTGCCCCCACCTAACCCCTTCTGTCCCCTCCGCAGCCATGGCGCCCGCCCCCCACTACGCCCCGGCCCCGCCGCAGGAGCCTGCGCCCCCCCCGGGGGCCCCCGTCAAGCTGAAGCGGGAGATCTCGCTGCTCAGCGGCGTCTGCCTCATCGTGGGGAACATGATCGGGTCGGGCATCTTCGTGTCGCCCAAGGGCGTCCTGCTGCACAGCGCCTCCTACGGGCTGGCGCTGGCCGTGTGGGCCGTGGGCGGCCTCTTCTCCGTCTTCGGGGCGCTGTGCTACGCCGAGCTGGGCACCACCGTCACCAAGTCGGGGGCCAGCTACGCCTACATCCTGGAGGCCTTCGGGGGGCTGGCGGCCTTCGTCCGCCTCTGGGCCTCCCTCCTCATCATCGAGCCCACGAGCCAGGCCGTCATCGCCCTCACCTTCGCCAGCTACATGGTGCAGCCCGTCTTCCCGAGCTGCCCCGGGCCCTACGCCGCCCAGCGCCTGCTGGCCGCCGCCTGCATCTGTGAGGGGCACCGGCGGGGCGGGGGGCAGGGCCGGGCTGGCAGGGGCTGCGGGTCAGGAGTGAGGGGCACCGGCAGGGCTGGGGGGCAGGGCCGGGCTGGCAGGGGCTGCGGGTCAGGAGTGAGGGGCACCGGCGGGGCAGGGGGGGCAGGGCCGGGCTGGCAGGGGCTGCGGGTCAGGAGTGAGGGGCACCGGCGGGGCAGGGGGGGCAGGACCGGGCTGGCAGGGGCTGCGGGTCAGGAGTGAGGGGCACCGGCGGGGCAGGGGGGGCAGGGCCGGGCTGGCAGGGGCTGCGGGTCAGGAGTGAGGGGCGCAGGGGGGCAGGGCCGGGCTGGCAGGGGCTGCGGGTCAGGAGTGAGGGGCACCTCTTCTGCCTGCTCTGGCTGTCACTCGCCCTTTGGCCCAGTCTCTGTCCACGGCCTCCCCACGCCCTGTAGGAACCCCCCACCAGCAGAGCAGGAACCCCGGCGTCCGGGCTCCCAGCCCAGAGGCCGAGGGACGCTGCGGGAGGGGGGGTGCGGGGTGACCCCGGCGCAGGGCAGGGGGATGTGGGCTGGGCTCAGCTGATGGCACCGGTGCTGAGTCGGCGTTTCACAGCCAGAGCCGGCTTCCGGAAATGCCGAGTCAGCCCCCCACATTGCGCCATCGCCTCACGCGGGCCGGCATGGGGGGCTGGGCTGGCAGGGGCTGTGGGTCGGGAGTGAGGGGCACCTGGGGGCTGCGGGTCGGGAGTGAGGGGCACCAGCAGGGCTGGGGGGCAGGGCTGGGCTAGCAGGGACTGCAGGTCGGGAGTGAGGGGCACTGGCAGAGCTGTGGGGCAGGGCTGGGCTGGCAGGGGCTGCGGGTCGGGAGTGAGGGGCACCGGCAGGGCTGGGGGGCAGGGCTGGGCTAGCAGGGGCTGCAGGTCGGGAGTGAGGGGCACCGGCAGGGCTGGGGGGCAGGGCTGGGCTGGCAGGGGCTGCAGGTCGGGAGTGAGGGGCACAGGCAGGGCTGGGGGGCAGGGCTGGGCTGGCAGGGGCTGCGGGTCGGGAGTGAGGGGCACCAGCAGGGCTGGGGGGCAGGGCTGGGCTAGCAGGGACTGCAGGTCGGGAGTGAGGGGCACTGGCAGAGCTGTGGGGCAGGGCTGGGCTGGCAGGGGCTGCAGGTCGGGAGTGAGGGGCACCGGCAGGGCTGGGGGGCAGGGCTGGGCTAGCAGGGGCTGCGGGTCGGGAGTGAGGGGCACCGGGGGGTTAATGCCCAGTTGTGTCTGGGCCCGGCCGCGATAAGGGCAGGAATCCTTGGCCCTGTTTAGGATCCCGGCGTCCGCCTCTGGGACGTCCCCGGCTGCCCCTGGCTCCCAGCCCGGCCCCCCCCAGCCCAGCGCCAGGATCCGAGGGGGGAGACGCCAGGGCCCCCCCACCTGGGGCCGGGTCCAGCCCGTGTTTACGAGTCTCCCAGTCACAACACGCCTGGGGAAAGATCAAGGTTAACGGGAAGCAGAGGAAAACAACAGGGAGGGGTCTGGGGCTGAGCTCCAGGGAGAGAACCCAGGAGTCCTGGCTCCCAGCCCCCCCTGCTCTCACCACCAGCCCCCACTTCTGTCCCAGTGCCAGGGAGAGAACCCAGGAGTCCTGGCTCCCAGCGGCTCCTGCTCTGACCCACCAGACCCAACGCCCCTCCCAGAGCTGGGGAGAGAACCCAGGAGTCCTGGTTCCCAGCCCCCCCGCTGCAAACCACTAGACCCCACTCCGCTCCCACAGTGGGAGAGAGAACCCAGGAGTCCTGGCTCCCACTCCCCTGCTCTGACCCACCAGCCCCCTCTCCTCTCCGGGAGACAGGAAAGAACCCAGGTGTCTGGGACGCGCAGGGGGCTCTGGGGGCGACTCGGGGGGTCTCACGCTCTCTTCTCCCCCCAGGTCTCCTGACATTCGTTAACTGCGCCTACGTGAAATGGGGGACGCGCGTCCAGGACGTCTCCACCTACGCCAAGCTGCTGGCGCTGCTGGGCGTCATCGTGGCGGGCGTCGTCCGCCTGGCTCAGGGTAGGGGAGCCGGTGCCCCTCAGTCCCGCCCCGCAGCCCCCGGTGCCCCTCAGTCCCCTGCCAGCCCAGCCCTGCCCCCCTCAGCCCTGCCGGTGCCCCTCACTCCCGACCCGCAACCCCCGGTGCCCCTCAGCCCTGCCCCCCTCAGCCCTACCGGTGCCCCTCACTCCTGCCCCGCAGCCCCCTGCCCCCCTCAGCCCTACTGGCGCCCCTCACTCCGGACCTGCAGCCCCTGCCAGCCCAGCCCTGCCCCCCTCAGCCCTGCCGGTGCCCCTCACTCCCGACCCGCAGCCCCTGCCAGCCCAGCCCTGCCCCCCTCAGCCCTACCGGTGCCCCTCACTCCGGACCTGCAGCCCCTGCCAGCCCAGCCCTGCCCCCCTCAGCCCTGCCGGTGCCCCTCACTCCCGACCCGCAACCCCCGGTGCCCCTCAGCCCTGCCCCCCTCAGCCCTACCGGTGCCCCTCACTCCGGACCTGCAGCCCCCTGCTAGTCCAGCCCTGCCCCCTCTAGCTCTGCTGGTGCCCCTCACTCCCACCCCGCAGCCCCCTGCCCCCCCAGCCCTGCCCCCCTCAGTCCCACCTTGCAACCCCTGGTGCCCCTCAGTCCCACCCCACAGCCTCCTGCCCCGTCAGCCCTGCTGGTGCTCCTCACTCCCGACCCGCAGCCCCTGCCAGCCCAGCCCTGCCCCCACAGCCCTGCCGGTGCCCCTCATTTCTGACCTGCAGCCCCCGGTGCCCCCCAGCGGGCTAACTCCCTGGCCCCCCCGCAGGACACTCCGAGCACTTTGCTGACCCCTTCGCGGGCTCCTCGCTGGCCGTGGGGGACCTCGCCCTGGCCCTGTACTCGGCGCTGTTCTCCTACTCGGGCTGGGACACCCTCAACTTCGTCACCGAGGAGATCAAGGACCCCGAGAGGTGGGTGCTGCTCCCGGGGGGGCCGGGGCGTGCCCCACCCCCTGCCTGCCCTGGGGGTCTCCCCGGCATGGAGGTGGGGCCCGGCCTGTGGGGAGGGGGTGCGGCCTGGAGCCACGGCGCCCCCCAGTGGCCGGGCCGGGGGCTGCGCCAGGGAGAAGAGTCTTGGCCTTTCCCTTCACTTTGTTTAACTCCCCGGCGTGTTCGCCCCCAAGCTGCCTGGGGGCCCCGGGAGCTGGGGGGCATCATTGGGGGGCCCCAGGGCCAGTGAGTTGCAAGTTGTGACGAACTGGGAATGTTCTTAACGTTTGCTCTGAACACGGTGTTGGTGCCTCAGTTTCCCCTCTGCCGTTCTTAGTCTCTAGGGGGTGGATCGGGGGTGTGATTGCTGCAGGGCAAGGGGCCAGTGCACCGAAATGCCTGGCTGCTGCTCCCAGAGCCTCCTGTAGCCCCATCCGGGTCAGGAATCTGCTCCTCAGAGCCGTCGTCCTCCTCCAGCTGCACGATTAGCTGGGCCTGGGTGAGCTTCCCGCTGTGTGCACAGGGTCACAATGTCCTTCTCAAGGGGATGGTGACAGGCACTTCACCGCTCCCCAGCGGCTCTGGACTCAGGCCTGGGTGCTCTCGGCTCCCCCATGGCTCCAGGGAGAACCCCTGTTGTGCCAGCCCCTCTTGTGACCACCTCTCTGCCAGGGTCGAGCTGCAGCCTCCTCCGCCCCTGGGACTGCTCCTGCGATCCCCAGGGGAACCTGCTACTGCAAAATCCTTCTCTCTCCCAGGGTCGAGCGGCAGCTCCTCCGCCCCGAGACTGCTCCCTGCCGTCCTCAGGGGGACCCCGTTCCTCCAACCGTCCTTCTCGCTGGTCACACACTCCCAGGGGTTAACCGCCCCCTGAAACCGTCCCTCTCTGAGCCTTCAGCACGCCTGGTCCTTATTATCCCCCCTTCGTTTTAGTGCTCCCCAGTCACTTACTGCAAGCAGCGCCATTCACGGGGTGCAGGACATCCCACCGCTGCCACCAGCTGTCACAGGGTCCCTGGGCAATGCTCTGGAGCTGCACCCCACCAAGCCAGGCAGGACTCTGGGGAGCCTCCTCTCCCTCGGAGCAGCCTGTCTGCAGGGCAAGAAGCTCCCACGGCTTCACCTCCTGGGTCTCTCCTGGGAGCATTCAGCCTCCTCGGCCCCTCCGTGCGCTTCCCCCAGCGAGTCCGCCCAGGCGGGGTCCTGGGGGGGCCACAGGGTCCTGCCCCCGCAGTCAGATGTGACGCTCAGCCAGCCAGGAACACAGAGGTTTAGTCGATGACAGGAACAGGGTCTAACACAGAGCTTGTAGGTACCGAGAACCGGACCCCTCGGCCGGGTCCATTCTGGGGGGGGGGGGGCAGTGAGCCAGACCCCCACGTCTGCCCTCACTCCTCGTCCCCAGCCAGCTCCAGACTGACCCCCCCCAGCCCCTCCTTCTTCCCTGGGCCAGGAGGTCACCTGACCTCTTTGTTCTCCCCCACCTTTAGCATCCCCTTGCAGGGGGGGGCCCAGGCCAGCCGTTGCTAGGCGACAGAGTGGGGCATTTCGGTGCACTGGCCCCTTGCCCTGCAGCAACCTCCCCCCCTTCTCCCACCCCCCAGAGACTAAGACCTGCCAAGGGGAAACTGAGGCACCAACACCGTATTCAGAGCAAACGTTAAGAACATTCCCAGTTCGCCTCACAAGGACTTGGGGGTTGTGCGCTGAGTGAGGCGGGTCCATGGGGGGCCGGGTCGGGTGGTGAGTGGGGGAGGGATCGGGGGGGCCAGGCGGTGAGTGGGGGAGGGATCGGGGGGCCGGGTCGGGCGGTGAGTGGGGGGGGAAAATCCAGGGGGCCGGTCAGGAGATGTGTGTGGGGGGATCGGGGGGGGGGGGCTGGGCGGTGTGTGTGGGGGGATCGGGGGGGGGCGGATCCGGGGGCCGGGAGGTGTGTGGGGGTATTGGGGGGGCCAGGTGGTGAGGGGGGGAGTATCGGGGGGGCCGGGTCGGGCGGTGAGTGGCGGGATCGGGGGGTCCCGGGGTGCCCCCGCGTGAGGCTCCGGCTCTGACCCGGCTCGGCCCCCAGGAACCTGCCGCTGGCCATCGGGATCTCCATGCCGCTGGTTTCGGCCATTTACCTGCTGACCAACGTGGCCTATTACACGGTGCTGGCGCCCGCCGAGCTGCTGGCCAGCGACGCCGTGGCCGTGGTGAGCCCCGGGGGGGGCGGGGCGCGGTGGGGCCCTCGGCCGTAGTGAGCCCCGGGGGGGGGGGCGGGGCGGGGGGGGGCCCTCGGCCGTAGTGAGCCCCGGGGGGGGCCGGGACCCTCAGTCGTGGTGAGCCCCGGGGGGGGGTGGGGGGCCCCCGGCCGTGGTGAGTCCCGGCGGGGGCGCGGGGGGGCCCCCGGCCGTGGTGAGCCCCGGGGGGTGTGTGGGGGGGACCCCCGGCTGTGGTGAGCCACGGGGGGGAGTGCGGGGGGGCCCCCGGCCGGGCTGTCACCCCCGTCTCCCCACAGAGCTTCGCCGACCGCGTCTTCGGCGTCTTCAACTGGACCATCCCCCTGGCCGTGGCCCTGTCCTGCTTCGGGGGGCTGAACGCCTCCATCCTCGCCGCCTCCAGGTGCGCCGCGCCCCGCAGCCCCCCCCGCGCCCCCCGGCCCGCTCCCAGGCGCCCCTGCCCCGCCCCGCAGCCCCCCCCGCGCCGCTACCCCCCGCCCCGCAGCCCGCGCCCCGCAGCCCCCCCGCGCCCCCCGTCCCGCTCCCAGGCGCCCCCTGCCCCGCCCCGCAGCCCCCCTGCGCCCCCCGGCCCGCTCCCAGGCGCCCCCTGCCGCGCCCCTGCCCCCCCCGCGCCCCCCGGCCCGCTCCCAGGCGCCCCCCGGCCCGCTCCCAGGCGCCCCCCGCCCCGCAGCCCCCCCCGCGCCGCTACCCCCCGCCCCGCAGCCCGCGCCCCGCAGCCCCCCCGCGCCCCCCGGCCCGCTCCCAGGCGCCCCTGCCCCGCCCCGCAGCCCCCCGCGCCCCCCGGCCCGCTCCCAGGCGCCCCTGCCCCGCCCCGCAGCCCCCCCTGCGCCGCTACCCCCCGGCCCGCTCCCAGGCGCCCCTGCCCCGCCCCGCAGCCCCCCCGCGCCCCCGGCCCCCTACCAGGCGCCCCTGTCCCGCCCCGCAGCCCCCCCCGCGCCCCCCGGCCCGCTCCCAGGCGCCCCCTGCCCCGCCCCGCAGCCCCCCCCGCGCCGCTACCCCCCGCCCCCCCCCGCCCCACAGCCCCCCCCGCGCCCCCCGGCCCGCTCCCAGGCGCCCCTGCCCCGCCCCGCAGCTCCCCCCGCCCCACAGCCCCGCTGACTCTCTGCTCTGCCCCAGGCTGTTTTTCGTGGGCTCGCGGGAGGGGCACCTGCCCGACGCGCTCTGCATGATCCACGTGGAGCGATTCACCCCCCTGCCAGCGCTGCTCTTCAACGTGAGCCCCACGCGCCACGGGTCAGACCATTCCGGGGGGGGGGGGGCATGGGACAGACCATCCTCCCCGCAGCGGGGGGCATGGGATGGACCATTCCCCATTGGGGGGCCATGGGATAGACCAGTGCTTCTCAGCCAGGGGTCCAGGGCCCGCTAGGGGGCCGTGAACAGGTTTCAGGGGGGCTGCCAAACAGGGGTTGCCATGGGACCGATCAGAGCCATGGGCCAGATCATAGCTAGGGCCACGGGACAGACCATCTCCATGGGGTGGGGGCCACGGAACAGACCACAGTCCACATGGGCAGATTTCACACCCTGGAACAGTCCAGTTTTCCTGGAGTCCAGGTGGTTGTTCAGTGCAATGGGACAGTCCATTTGCCTGAGCTTGTGAGGGCAGGGGTCAGGTCAGTCCATTCCCTCCACCCCCCACCCACCCCACTTGAGGGCTCCGGGGACAGGCCATCCATGCTCCTGATTGGAGGGGCCCACTATCCCACGGATCAGTCCACTGCCGTCTCTAAGTGTGTGTGTGGGGGGTGTTCCTGTGGGTCAGCCCATTTCCCAAAGGGGAAGATTATCCCATAGGTCAGTCCATCCCCCCGTCTCGGGAGGAGGGCATCTCAGGGGTCAGTCCAGCCCATCTGGGGAGGGGGGGGGGGGGGATATCCCACGGGTCAGTCCATCCCCGTCTCGGGAGGGGTGTGTGTGGGCCGAGAGTCAGTCCATCTCCCTGACGGGGGTCTCTCCCTCGCCCAGGGGGCCATGGCTCTGGTCTATCTCTGCGTGGAGGACATCTTCCAGCTCATCAACTACTACAGCTTCAGCTACTGGTTCTTCGTGGGCCTGTCCATCGCTGGGCAGCTCTACCTGCGCTGGAAGGAGCCCGACAGGCCCCGCCCACTCAAGGTACGGCCCCGCCCCATCCCACAATCCTCTGGGGGCACAGTCTCCCCATCTGTCTCCTGGCCCATCCCACAATCCCTTGGGGCAGTGTCTCACCCCATGGCTCCCTGGCTGGCTCATAACGTCCTGGGGCAGGGTCCCCACTTATCCCATGATGCCCTGGGCCGGTGGTTCCCCCCCACAGCTCCCTGCCCATCCCACGATGCTCCAGGGCAGTGGCTCCCCCCCCATCCCATGAAGCCTGGGCCAGCGGCTCCACCCATGTGCCCCCAGCTCCCTGCCAGTCCCACGACGCCCCGGGGCGGCAGCTCACCCCCTGGCTGTCTCCCCAGTTGAGCATCGTCTTCCCGCTGTTTTTCTGCCTCTGCACCGTGTTCCTCGTGGCCGTCCCGCTCTACACCGACACCCTCAACTCGCTGATCGGCATCGGCATCGCGCTCTCAGGGCTGCCCGTCTACTTCCTGCTGGTGCACGGCCCGGACACCCGCCGGCCCCGCTGGCTGCGGGCAGCCGTGGGTGAGTGAGCGCCTCACGGTGCCCCTCACTCCCGACCCACAGCCCCTGCTAGCCCGGCCCTGGGCTCCCCCCAGCTCTGCCGGTGCCCCTCACTCCCGACCCGCAGCCCCTGCTAGCCCGGCCCTGCCGGTGCCCCTCACTCCCGACCCGCAGCCCCTGCTAGCCCAGCTCTGCCCCCCTGCTCTGCCGGTGCCCCTCACTCCCGACCCGCAGCCCCTGCTAGCCCAGCCCTTCCCCCCACAGCCCTGCCAATGCCCCTCACTCCCGACCTGCAGCCCTTGCTAGCCCGGCCCTGCCGGTGCCCCTCACTCCCGACCCGCAGCCCCTGCTAGCCCGGCCCTGGGCTCCCCCCAGCTCTGCCGGTGCCCCTCACTCCCGACCAGCAGCCCCTGCTAGCCCGGCCCTGCCGGTGCCCCTCACTCCCGACCCGCAGACCCTGCTAGCCCGGCCCTGCCGGTGCCCCTCACTCCCGACCCACAGCCCCTGCCCCCCACAGCCCTGCCGGTGCCCCTCACTCCCGACCCGCAGGCCCTGCTAGCCCAGCTCTGCCCCCCTGCTCTGCCGGAGCCCCTCACTCCCGACCCGCAGCCCCTGCTAGCCCAACCCTGGGCTCCCCCCAGCTCTGTTGGTGCCCCTCACTCTCGACCCGCAGCCCCTGCTAGCCCGGCCCTGCCAGTGCCCCTCACTCCCGACCCGCAGCCCCTGCTAGCCTGGCCCTGCCAGTGCCCCTCACGCCCGACCCGCAGCCCCTGCTAGCCCAGACCTGGGCTCCCCCCAGCTCTGCCAGTGCCCCTCACTCCCGACCCGCAGCCCCTGCTAGCCCGGCCCTGCCGGTGCCCCTCACTCCCGACCCGCAGCTCCTGCTAGCCCGGCCCTGCCGGTGCCCCTCACTCCCAACCCGCAGCTCCTGCTAGCCTGGCCCTGCCGGTGCCCCTCACTCCCGACCCGCAGCCCCTGCTAGCCCGGCCCTGCCGGTGCCCCTCACTCCCGACCCGCAGCCCCTGCCCCCCACAGCCCTGCCGGTGCGCCTCACTCCTGACCCGCAGCCCCTGCTAGCCCGGCCCTGCCGGTGCCCCTCACTCCCGACCCGCAGCCCCTGCTAGCCCGGCCCTGCCGGTGCCCCTCACTCCCGACCCGCAGCCCCTGCAAGCCCGGCCCTGCCGGTGCCCCTCACTCCCGACCCGCAGCCCCCGCTAACTGTCCCGCTCTCTCTGCAGCCGGCGCGTCCCGCCACATCCAGGTGCTGTGCCGGGCCGTGGTGACGGAGCTGGACCCCGATGACGCGCGCCCCAAATCCCAGTGACGGAGCCAGGGGGGAGGCGGCACCTGCCCTCCCCCGCAGACCCACTCCTCCCCTTTTATTTATTGGCCTCCTCGGCCCCCCCTTGCCCCGGAAGCAGCTGCTACCAATAAACCAGCATCACTCCAGTCACAGCCGGCTCCGGGCGTCGTCCGTCCACTCCCCTCCCCCGCCCGTGCACTGCGCCCCAGCTCTCTCCTGGCCCCCTCCCTGGCACGGAGCCCCTCAGTCCCCCCACAGTAGAGGGGTCTCCAGCCCAGCCCACAAGCAGAGTCCAGTGGCACCAGCGGGCGGGTGACGGGTCCTTTATTGGCTCAGACGCACCACCCTGAGCAGAGTCCGGGGTCCCGGTGTCGGGTCTCAGCCCAGTGTGTCCTGCCAGGGCCTCTTCGGGCGGGGGCTGGAGCCAGGGCCGCCAGCCCCGCCCTCCTTCTGCTGCAAGGGGTTGTGGGAGAAGGTCTGGCGCAGGGGTCCTGGGGGGAGAGACAGGGCGAGGGGTGAGATGGGCTGGGGGGCCAAATCCGAGCCGAGCGCACAGGGGGGTCCCCAGCCCTGGGGGTTGGGGGGGGGGAGGGCACAGACCTTTGGCGGCCAGGGCCAGGTGGTTCTTGATCCGCCGCTCACGCTCCTGCAGCTGCTGGGCCAGCTGGGCGTCCTTCCAGCCTGCGGGGGACGGGGGGAGGAGTTAGCCCCCTGCCTGCGCCGAGCCCCCCGAGCTCCCCCCGGGTCACTCACCGGCCCGCAGGCTCTGGACGAAGCCCCGGCGCGGGGGCAGCTGGGCCGGGTTGTGCTGGACGCGGTCGGGGATGCGGAGCCTGGTGCGGACGGCCGGGACCCGCAGGAGCCCGACCTGCGCCAGGGAGAACAGGTTGGACGTCAGCCAGTAGGTGAAGATGGCCTGGGGGAGACAGGGCAGCGTCAGGCGGGTTCCGGGGGGGCGATCGGGGCCAGCCCCCCTCCCCCCCCAAGGCTGCCCCCCCCGCCGCCCTTCTCCCCCCCGCAGGCTCTCACCGTGGGGAAGCTGATGGTCAGCGGCAGGATCACGAGCGGCATCACCCGGAAAACCGTCTTCATCACCTTCAGGTTGGGGTTGTCTACCCCGGACTCCGCCCCCAGCTGGGGGGGGGGACACACAGAGGGGCAGGGTTAGAGACAGGCGCCGATGCTAGAGCAGAGCCCCACCCTTCACCCCCCCACTGACCTTTCTTTATTGTAGGTCCTATATTATTTTCATCCCTCTCCCGGGCAGCAGGGGTGCTACAGCATAATGAGCACGGTCCTGCCCCTAGCCCTAGCTCCCTTGGTTAGTGTAGGTCCTACAGTATCGCCCGCCCCTCGGGGCTCACCTCCAGGATAAGCCACATGGTGCCGGTGACGACGAGGGGCAGGACGTAGAGGGGGTCGGCTGCCGTCAGATCCACGAACCATGCCAGGCCGCCGCTCTGCATGCTGGGCACGGGCAGGGCGGCCATCTCCCGCAGGGCGATGAAAAACGAGATAAAGACGGGGGTCTGGAGCGGGGGCAGAGACGGGGGTCAGAGCCATGGGGAGATGGGGGCTGCGGGTCGGGAGTGAGGGGCACCGGCAGGGCTGGGGGGGGGCAGGGCCGGGCTAGAGGGGGCTGCGGGTTGGGAGTGAGGGGCACCGGCAGGGCGGGGGGGGGCGCCAGGGCAGGCCTAGCAGGGGGCAGCGGGTTGGGAGTGAGGGGCACCGGCAGGGCAGGGGCGTGGGGCTGGGCTGGCAGGGGGCTGCTGATAGGGAGTGAGGGGCACCGGCAGGGCTGGGGGGGGCTGGGGTGGCAGGGGCATCAGGTCGGGAGTGGGGGGCACCAGCAGGGCAGGGGGGGGGCTGGGCTGGCAGGGGCTGCGGGTCGGGAGTGAGGGGCACCGGCAGAGCTGGGCTGGCAGGGGCTGCGGGTCGGGAGTGAGGGGCACCAGCAGGGCTGGGGGGGGCTGGGCTGGCAGGGGACTGCGGGTCGGGAGTGAGGGGCACCAGCAGGGCTGGGGGGGGCTGGGCTGGCAGGGGACTGCGGGTCGGGAGTGAGGGGCACCAGCAGGGCTGGGGGGGGCTGGGCTGGCAGGGGGCTGCGGGTCGGGAGTGGGGGGCACCAGCAGGGCTGGGGGGGGGCTGGGCTGGCAGGGGGCTGCGGGTCGGGAGTGAGGGGCACCAGCAGGGCTGGGGGGGGCTGGGTTGGCAGGGGCTGCGGGTCGGGAGTGGGGGGCACCAGCAGGGCTGGGGGGGGCTGGGCTGGCAGGGGGCTGTGGGTCGGGAGTGAGGGGCAGGGCTGGGGGCGGGGCCTGGAGTAGGGGCGGAGCCTTACCTGGACCAGCGGCACCAGGAAGCCCCGTATGGGGTTGACGTCATGGGCCTTCTGGTACAGATTCAGTTCTGAATACGACTTGGAGACTGGGGGGGAGGGGGGGGAAGAGTTAGGGGCTTGGCTCTGATCTCCCAGCCCTCCACAAAGCCCCTCCCCTAAAACCTCCAGGCTCCGCCCAGCCAGCCCCCAGGCTCCGCCCCCTCCCAAGGTCTGCACTATCTCTGAGGCCCTTATGCTTCTCCCCTTGACCCCAGGCATCACCTTCCTGGCTCACAAGCCCCGCCCCTGGGTCTAGACCCCACCCTCCAACTCTCAGGCTCCTCCCCCTCTTGCTGACCCCACCCACTTCCTGCCAAGATTCTCCCCACCCACCCCAGGTCCCTGGGCTCCGCCCCCAGCCCTCACATTCAAACTGGTTGCCGGAGCGCTTGGCGTCCTGCATGCGCTGCGTGAGCCGGGTGATCTCGGGCAGGTGGTTGTTCAGCTTGGCGGCCTCCCGCTGCCCCTTCACGATGAGCGGGAACACCAGACAGCGCGCCGCCACCGTGCCTGGGAGAGAGCGTTACCCACAATGCACCGGGCAGCGCGTTACCCACAATGCAGCGGGCAGTGCGCCGCCACCGTGCCTGGGGAGAGAGCGTTACCCACAATGCACCGGGCAGCGCGTTACCCACAATGCAGCGGGCAGTGCGCCGCCACCGTGCCTGGGGAGAGAGCGTTACCCACAATGCAGCGGGCAGTGCGCCACCCACAATGCACCGGGCAGTGCGCCCCGCCGTGTCTGGGGAGAGAGCATCACCCACAATGCACCGGGCAGCATGTCACCCACAATGCACCGGGCAGTGCGCCCCGCCGTGTCTGGGGAGAGAGCATCACCCACAATGCACCGGGCAGCATGTCACCCACAATGCACCGGGCAGTGCGCCGCCACCGTGCCTGGGGAGAGAGCGTTACCCACAATGCAGCGGGCAGTGCGCCACCCACAGTGCACCGGGCAGTGCGCCCCGCCGTGTCTGGGGAGAGAGCATCACCCACAATGCACCGGGCAGCATGTCACCCACAATGCACCGGGCAGTGCGCCGCCGCCATGCCTGGGGAGAGAGCATCACCCACAATGCACTGGGCACTACGTTACTCACAATGTACCGGGCAGCATGTCACCCACAATGCACCGGGCAGTGCGTTACCCACAATGCACCGGGCAGTGCGCCCCGCCGTGTCTGGGGAGAGAGCATCACCCACAATGCACCGGGCAGCATGTCACCCACAATGCACCGGGCAGCGCGGCGCCGCCGTGCCTGGGGAGAGAGCGTCACCCAGAATGCACTGGGAACTGCGTTACCCACAATGCACCGGGCAGCGCGCCGCCACCGTGCCTGGGGAGAGAGCGTAACCCACAATGCACCGGGAACTGCGTTACCCGCGGGCAGCGCACCGCCACCGTGCCTGGGAGAGAGCGTTACCCACAATGCACCGGGAACTGCGTTACCCACAATGCACCGGGCAGCGCGCCGCCGCCGTGCCTGGGGAGAGAGCGTTACCCACAATGCACCGGGCAGCATGTCACCCACAATGCACTGGGCAGTGCACCGCCGCCGTGCCTGGGGTGAGAGCGTTACCCACAATGCACCGGGAACTGCGTTACCCACAATGCACCGGGCAGTGCATTAGCCACAATGCACCGGGCAGCGCGCCGCCACCGTGCCTGGGGAGAGAGTGTTACCCACAAAGCACCGGGCAGTGTGCTGCCACCGTGCCTGGGGAGAGAGCGTCACCCACAATGCACCGGGGAGAGAGCGTTACCCACAATGCACCGGGGAGAGAGCGTTACCCACAATGCACCGGGAACTGCGTTACCCACAATGCACCGGGCAGCGCGCCGCCGCCGTGCCTGGGGAGAGAGCGTTACCCACAATGCACTGGGCAGTGTGCCGCCACCGTGCCTGGGGAGAGAGCGTTACCCACAATGCACCGGGCAGCATGTCACCCACAATGCACTGGGCAGCGCGCCACCACCGTGCCTGGGAAAAGAGCGTTACCCACAATGCACCGGGCAGTGCGTTACCCACAATGCACCGGGCAGTGCGCCGCCACCGTGCCTGGGGAGAGAGCGTTACCCACAATGCACCGGGAACTGCGTTACCCACAATGCACCGGGCAGTGCATTAGCCACAATGCACCGGGCAGCGCGCCGCCACCGTGCCTGGGGAGAGAGTGTTACCCACAAAGCACCGGGCAGTGTGCTGCCACCGTGCCTGGGGAGAGAGCGTCACCCACAATGCACCGGGGAGAGAGCGTTACCCACAATGCACCGGGGAGAGAGCATTACCCACAATGCACCGGGCAGCGCGCTGCCACCATTCTCGGGGAGAGAGCGTTACCCACAATGCACCGGGCAGCGAGGATCACTTGTGACAACCTGGGCAGGCCTCCCACAGGTCTGGGGGGGAGATAGCGTTACCCACAATGCACTGCACAGGCTGCCCTGGTACTTGGGGGGGAGGCGGGGCAAACCATTACCCCCAGTGCATTGTGGGTAGCTCTCTCGCCCGGCGCCCCGCTATCCCAGCATGCCCCTCACCGGCCACGATGGCGCCCCACCAGGGCAGCCCCAGGTCGGCGTGCAGGAACTCCAGCAGGTTCTGGATCAGCCCCACGGGCGTGTAGGAGCCGAGCCCCAGCTCCGCCAGTCCCAGCTCTGGCACCTCCGCCAGCTCCCCCCCGGGCACTGCGCCCCCCAGGTCTGGGGGCGGGGCAGCCGCGGGGGGCAGCACCTGGGGAGAGGAGACAATGAGATAGCGGCACCCCTCACTCCCCACCCGCCGGGCAGGCCTGGCCCTGCCCCCCCAGCCCTGCCAGTGCCCCTCACTCCCGACCCGCAGCCCCCTGCCCCCCCCATCCTGCCGGTGCCCCTCACTCCCGACCCGCAGCCCCTGCCCCCCCCATCCTGCCGGTGCCCCTCACTCCCGACCCGCAGCCCCCTGCCCCCCCAGCCCTACCGGTGCCCCTCACTCCTGACCCGCAGCCCCTGCCCCCCCCATCCTGCCGGTGCCCCTCACTCCCGACCCGCAGCCCCTGCCCCCCCCATCCTGCCGGTGCCCCTCACTCCCGACCCGCAGCCCCTGCCCCCCCAGCCCTGCCGGTGCCCCTCACTCCCGACCCGCAGCCCCTGCCCCCCCAGCCCTGCCGGTGCCCCTCACTCCCGACCCGCAGCCCCCTGCCCCCCCAGCCCTGCCGGTGCCCCTCACTCCCGACCCGCAGCCCCTCACCTGGGCCGCGCTGCTCTGGCTCCGGGCCGGGGGCAGCCGCAGGACAAGCCGGGGGCGCAGGGGGGCGCCACGCGGGGCGTTTCCATGGAGCCAGGCGGGGGGGGCCGAGCCCCTGCGGATCTGGGGGGAGAGGATCGGTGACCTTTGACCTCACCATGCCAAGGAGCAGCGGGGCTCCCCGGGTCACGACCCCGGCTTGTCCCCGGGCTGATCCCGGTTCAGCCCCAGGGGGGCGGGTCTTTCCGGTCCCCGTGACGTCACCAGCGGGGTCATGCCCGCGGACCCCTCGTGGGCCTCCTACCTCAGTGACCTTTGACCTCTAGGGCACCGCGATCCAGACCACGTGACCACCGCCCCCACCCCGCTTCCCTAAGGTCATGACCGCTGTGACGTCACGGGGTAACCCCGGATCCCACCTGCGTGTGGAGCCCCCTGAGGAGCGGGGCGAGCTCCGGGGGTCCCAGCCGGCGCCAGCCCCGTCTCGCTGCCGCGCACGCCGCCATGTTTGCGGGGAAGGAGCCGCCTCCGGCTGCGCAGAGACCCAGCGCCGCGCGCCCGCCTTCGGAGCAAGCGCTGTGCCAGATGCGAAGCTCTGCCGAAGCGAGCGCAGCCATGTTTTTTATGGGCAGGCACCGTATCTTGATAGAGTCAGGCGCCATCTTGGGAACGGGCAATACGCACTCCCTCCAGACTATGGGCAGCGGCCATCTTCGGTAGTGGCAAAACCCCGTCAGCCCGTAGGCGTGGCCGCCATCCTGACTGAAGGCGTCCGGCCGCTACGTACTGCGTCTGTCAGCCATATTGAATGAGGGAGGCAACCATGATGAGACAGGGCTGGCGCGCGTGCGTGTTTGGAAGGCGGCCACGTTGGCTGAAGGCATGGTCACATGATCTGTTACCAAAGGCGGCCATATCAAGAAAGGGCAACGTCACCACTGACCGGATGTCCGCTAGCAGCCATAGTGAATGTGGCAAAGTGTGGCAATGGAAAGGTGTGGCGGCCATTTTGAATGTGGTCTAGCATGCGCAGAGGTCCGTTTGAGTGCATGGAGGGAGCCATATTTAATTTTGGCAAAGGACTCTTGGGGCCATTTTTGGTGAGGGCAAGGTCCCCACGCCTGCCACGGGTCTGAGGCCGCCCTCGAGGCAGCCATGTTGGATGTGGCACAGAAAATTGACCTCAGACTCATACTGGAATCGTCTTAAAGGGACCAGCCCCGCGGCTCATCCCCCCACCAGCCCCTCCCCCACAGCCAGTCCCCACCCCACCGGATGCACATTGGCCACATGGGGGCAGTGGGAGACACATCCTGGCCCCCAGGCTCCCGCCCCCTCCCAGAGCCAGGGGGCGAACCCAGGAGTCCGGGCTCCCCGGCTGAGGCTCAGCCCTGCCCCTGGGGGCTGGGGTTTAGCTACCAGGGCTTTATTTTAGACTGGGGGGTGGGGGGGACGGGGCACTGGTGAGAAATGGCCACAAGGGGGCAGCAGAGGCCGAAGAGGGACCTGGTCTCCCTTTAACAACTGCAGATGAACCCAGGAGTCCTGGCCCAGGACCGGCTCCCGACTTGTTTTTGTGATGCGCCCCAATGGGCCTGCAGCGAATGGGGAAGTGAAACGAGCTAATTAAACAGTCTCGTGCCTGGGGTGGGGGTGGTGGGGCTTTAGGAATAAAATGCTGCGGCCCCTCGAGCCACCTCTGTCCGAGGACAGACAATAAAGCCTCGGACGGCTCAGCGGGGATCTGTGACGAGTCAGGGCTGGTGCGGAGACAGTGACTAGGACCGTGTTATTTGCCCCTTCATACAACACAAGAATTAGGGGTCACCTGATGAAATGAACAGGCATCAGCTGTCAAACAAACCTAGAGAAGTGTTTCTTCTGCCGCCACACGGTTAACCTGTGGAACTCACTGCCACAGGATCGTGTGAGACCAAAAAGGTTTTGACACACAATGACCCATGTTTCTGGAGGCTGGGTCCAGCGATGGCTATTGGCCAAGCTGAGGAGCCCACGGCACTTGGGGGCCCCAAACCTCTGGCAGCACATGCTGGGAATGGACGACAGAGGACGGATCACTCCCCGATGGCCTGTTCTGTTCATTGCCTCTGGGGCACCTGGCACTGGCCGCTGTCGGCAGACAGGACACTGGCCTAGATGGACCTTTGGTCTGACCCAGTCTGGCAATTCTTATGTTCCCTTCCCAAAGCCGAGGAGAGACCACAGGACTCCAGCTCCTCTAACCACCAGATCCCACTCCCATCCCACAGTCAGGGAGAGAACCCAGGAGTCCTGGCTCCCAGCTCTGACCCACTACACCCCCTCCCGTCCCAGAGCCAGGGAGAGAACCCAGGAGTCCTGGCTCCCAGGCTCAGACCCTGCCCACGAGAAGTTTTTGTGATTCACACCAATGGGCCAGGCAGTGAACGGGGAAGTGAAAGTTGCTAATTAAAGAGACTGGGGGACGCTGGGTTTATTCAAGAGGCCTGTGGTTTGAGTGGGTGCAATGGGGGAAATGGCCACATGGCGGCAGCAGAGGAGCAGAGTAGAGGCGGCTCCTGGGTTCCTGAAATGACTCTGCCTCCCCGTCTCAAACCAAGAACCCAGGAGTCCGGGCTCCTCCCCCTGCTCCAGCCCTTACACCCCACTCCCCTCCCAGAGTCAGAGAGAGAACCCAGGAGTCCTGGCTCCCAGGCTCAGACCCTGCCCTGCCCCTGACAAGCTGTTTTCATTCTCTGCAGTGGGGTGTGCAGCGAGCAGAGAAGTGAATGACCCAAGGGACGGGGGCTCAGCAGGGGCCCTGGGGCTGGGGTTTAGCTAACAGGACTTTTCTTTTAGATTGGGGGCACTGGTGAGAAATGGCCACATAGCGGCAGAAGAAGCTGGAGCTGGAGTCAGCTTCTGGCTCCATCACAGGACCTGGTCTCCCTTTTCCAACTGCAGATGAACCCAGGAGGAGTCCTGGATCCCAGCCCCCCCGGTCTAACCAGCACACCCCATTCTCTGCCAAGAGCTGGGGATAGAACCCAGGAGTCCTGGCTCTTGCAACCCCCCCACATGCTGTAACCACTAGAAGACCCCACACCCCTCCCAGAGCCAGGCTGAGAACCCAGGAGGCCAGGATCCCATCCCCAGGGCCGGCTCTACAGTTTGCGCTGCCCCAAGCAGCGCCCCGAATTGCCGCCACGGGCGGGGGGGGTGTGCAGTCCGTGTGCTGTTAGGGCGGCAGGTGCGTTTCCGCGACGGCGGCAATTTGGCGGCAGCGTCTATATTTAGCTGAAGCCGCCCCAGACAGCTAAACATAGAAGCTGCTGCTTCCGAATTGCCGCCACCGCGGAAACGCTCCTGCCGCCCTAAGGGCACATGGACTGCCCCCCCCACCCGCGGCGGCAATTCGGCACCCTGCTTGGGGGGAAAACAAGGGGGGCTGCCGCCCCTTGCAGACTGCCGCCCCAAACACCAGCTTGGAATGCAGGTGCCTGGAGCCGGCCCTGCCCATCCTGCCCTGTGGTCACAGTGTTGCCAATTTAGTCGTTTTCCCAACCCCTGCCCCCAAATACGATCCCCCCCCACTTCAGTTCCTGGGGAACCAGGAGCTGGGGGCAGAACCCAGGAGTCCTGGCGCAGGCCCTGCCCCCGAGATGTTTTTGTGATTTGCCCCAACGGGCCTGCAGCGAATGGGGAAGTGAAACGAGCTAATTACAGAGTCTCAGGTCACTCTGGGGCCTTTTGGGTTGTTTAGTCGGCCTGTGCTTAGAGTGGGTGCGATGGGCGAAATGGCCACATGGCGGCAGCAGAGAACCAGAGGGAGGCAGCTCCTGGGTTCCTGAAATGACCCTGTCTCCTCTTCCCAAACCAAGAACCCAGGAGTCCGGGCTCCTGGCCCCCTGCTGTTACACCCCACTCCCCTGCCAGAGCCAAGGAGAGAACCCAGGAGTCCTGGCTCCCAGGCTCAGACCCTGCCCTGCCCCTGACAAGCTGTTTCCACTCTCTGCAGGGGTGTGCAGCGAGCAGAGAAGTGAATGACCCAATTAAAGCTACAATGCCTCAGCAGGGACCCCTTGGAGGGCTGCAGTTTGGTTAACAGGGTTTTTCTACTAGACTGGGGGCACTGGTGAGAAAAAGCCATAAGGGGACAGCAGAAGCTGGAGTCAGGTTCTGGCTCCATAACAGGACCTGCTCTTCCTTTTCCAACTACAGATGAACCCAGGAGGAGTCTTGGCTTCCAACCCCCCTGCTCTAACCACTAGACCCCCACCCACCTACCAGAGCCAGGGAGAGAACCCAGGCATCCTGGCTCCCAGGTTCAGGCCCTGCCCTGCCCCTGACAAGCTGTTTCCATTCTCTGCAGGGGGGTGTGCAGCGAGCAGACAAGTGAATGACCAAGGGATGGGGGCTGAGCAGGGACCCCTGGGGGCTGGGCTTTAGCTAACAGGATTATTTTTTTAGACTGGGGGCACTGGTAAGAAATGGCCAAATGGTGGAAGCCAAAGCTGAAGCTGGAGTCAGGTCCTGGTTTCCCTTTTCCAACTGCAGATGAACCCAGGAGTCCTGGCTCCCAGCCCCCACTGAACTCTGCCATCCCTCCCCTGTGATTTCCCAACCACCACCCTTGTAAATTGGAACATGCCCCCTAACTTCAGTTCCTGGGGAAACAGGAGCTGGGGGCAGAACCCAGGAGTCCTGGCGCAGGCCCTGCCCCCGAGATGTTTTTGTGATTTGCCCCAACGGGCCTGCAGCGAATGGGGAAGTGAAACGAGCTAATTACAGAGTCTCAGGTCACTCTGGGGCCTTTTGAGTTGTTTAATCGGCCTGTGCTTAGAGTGGGTGCGATGGGCGAAATAGCCACATGGCGGCAGCAGAGAGCCAGAGTGGAGGCAGCTCCTGGGTTCCTGAAATGACTCTGTCTGCTCTTCCCAAACCAAGAACCCAGGAGTCCGGGCTCCTGCCCCCTGCTGTTACACCCCACTCCCCTCTTAGAGCCAGGGAGAGAACCCAGGCGTCCTGGCTCCCAGGCTCAGACCCTGCCCTGCCCCTGACAAGCTGTTTCCATTCTCTGCAGGGGGGTTTGCAGCGAGCAGAGAAGTGAATGACCCAAGGGACGGGGGCTCAGCAGGGGCTCCTGGGGGCTGGGGTTTAGCTAACAGGACTTTTCTTTTAGATTGGGGGCACTGGTGAGAAATGGCCACATAGCGGCAGCAGAAGCTGAAGCTGGAGTCAGTTCCTGGCTCCATAACAGGACCTGGTCTCCCTTTTCCAAGTGCAGATGAACACAGGAGGAGTCCTGGATTCCAGCCCCCCCGGGTCTAACCAGCAGACCCCATTCCCTGCCGAGAGCTGGGGGCAGAACCCAGGACTCCTGCCTCCCAGACCTCCCTGCTCTAACCACTAGACCCCACTCCCCTCCCAGAGCCAGGGAGAGAACCCAGGAGTCCTGGCTCCCAGGCTCAGACCCTGCCCTGCCCCTGACAAGCTGTTTCCATTCTCTGCAGTGGAGTGTGCAGCGAGCAGAGAAGTGAATGACCCAAGGGACGGGGGCACAGCAGGGGCCCCTGGGGCTGGGGTTTAGCTAACAGGACTTTATTTTAGTCTGGGGGCACTGGTGAGAAATGGCCACATGGCGGCAGCAGAAGCAGAAGCTGGAGTCAGGTTCTGGCTCCATCACAGGACCTGGTCTCCCTTTTCCAAGTGCAGATGAACCCAGGAGGAGTCCTGGATCCCAGCCCCCCCGGTCTAACCAGCAGACCCCATTCCTTGCCGAGAGCTGGGGATAGAAGCCAGGAGTCCTGGCTCTTGCAACCCCCACATGCTGTAACCACAAGAAGACCCCACACCCCTCCCAGAGCCAGGCTGAGAACCCAGGAGGCCAGGATCCCATCCCCAGGGCCGGCTCTATAGTTTGCGCCGCCCCAAGCAGCGCCCCGAATTGCCGCCACGGGCGGGGGCGGGGGTGGGGGGGCAGAACCCAGGAGTCCTGGCTCCCAGCCCCCTCCGAACTCTCTCATCCCTCCCCTGTGGTCAACTCCTCAGTGTTGCCAATTTAGTCATTTTCCCAACCCCTACCCCCAAATACGACCCCCGCCAACTTCAGTTCCTGGGGAAACAGGAGCTGGGGGCAGAACCCAGGAGTCCTGGCGCAGGCCCTGCCCCCGAGATGTTTTTGTGATTTGCCCCAACGGGCCTGCAGCGAATGGGGAAGTGAAACGAGGTAATTACAGTGTCTCAGGTCACTCTGGGGCCTTTTGGGTTGTTTAATCGGCCTGTGCTTAGAGTGGGTGCGATGGGCGAAATGGCCACATGGCGGCAGCAGAGAACCAGAGTGGAGGCAGCTCCTGGGTTCCTGAAATGACCCTGTCTCCTCTTCCCAAACCAAGAACCCAGGAGTCCGGGCTCCTGCCCCCCTGCTGTTACACCCCACTCCCCTCTTAGAGCCAAGGAGAGAACCCAGGCGTCCTGGCTCCCAGGCTGAGACCCTGCCCTGCCCCTGACAAGCTGTTTCCACTCTCTGCAGGGGGGTTTGCAGCGAGCAGAGAAGTGAATGACCAAGGGACGGGGGCTCCTGGGAGCCGGGGTTTAGCTAACCGGACTTTATATTAGTCTGGGGGCACTGGTGAGAAATGGCCACATGGCGGCAGCAGAAGCTGAAGCTGGATTCAGTTCCTGGCTCCATAACAGGACCTGGTCTCTCTTTTCCAACTGCACATGAACCCAGGAGGAGTCCTGGATCCCAGCCCCCCGGGTCTAACCAGCAGACCCCATTCCCTGCCGAGAGCTGGGGCCAGAACCACTAGACCCCACTCCCCTCCCAGAGCCAGGGAGAGAACCCAGGAGTCCTGGCTCCCAGTCCCCTCTGAACTCTGCCATCCCTCCCCCATGGTCAACCACGCAGTGTTGCCAATCTAGTCATTGTCCCAACCCCGGTCTCCAAATACGACCCCGCAACTTCAATTCCTGGGAAAACACGAGCTGGGGGCAGAACCCCGGAGTCCTGGCGCAGGCCCTGCCCCCGAGATGTTTTTGTGATTCCCACGAATGGGCCAGGCAGTGAACGGGGAAGTGAAAGCAGCTAATTAAAGAGGCTGGGGGGACGCTGGGTTTCTTAAAGAGGCCTGTGGTTTGAGTGGGTGCAATGGGGGAAATGGCCACATGGCGGCAGCAGAGGAGCAGAGTGGAGGCAGCTCCTGGGTTCCTGAAATGACTCTGCCTCCCCTTCCCAACCAAGAACCCAGGAGTCCCAGCTCCTATCCCCTGCTCTGACCCTGCCCTATACATCCCCCTCCCCTTCCCGAGCCAGGGAGAGAACCCAGGAGTCCGGGCTCCCCCTTCCTCCCTCGAAGGTCACTGTTGAGAAACGCAAAGTACCGGGCAATGGAGGAATTCATCCCTGTTACAGACACATGACGGGGGCTGAACTCGCTGCTGCCGCGAGAGAGCTCGGAGCTGCGGCCCCTTCCCGGCAAAGAGCCACTCGCTGCGCAGCCGCCCTCGGGCCAGCTCCCGGCGTGTTAGGAGAGAGCCCAGTGCCCACCCTGGCACCCCGCACGCAGAGCCGCCCCCAGCTCCAAGGGCTCCAGGCACTGGGAGAAAGGCCAGAGCCGGCAAAGCCTGGGCCCGCCCGGCGGGGAGCAGGGGCGACCGCGGGGCCTCGGCCCAGGGCTGGAACCTCCTGGCTGGGCCGGAGACAGGGACTGGGGCACCCGGGCCAGGGGCTCAGGAACATGCAGCAGGTTTCCAGCAGGCAGGATTTCCGTTAACCCGTGGAACTCACTGCCAGGGGTGGGCTGAGGCCAGAAGTCGAAGGGGGTTTGACACACAACGAGCCACGTTCCTGGAGGCCGGGTCCAGCGACGGCTATTGGCCAAGCTGGTCCGGGACGCGGCCCCCGGCGCCGGGTGGCCCCAGAGCTCGGGGTGCCAGGAGCTGGGCATGGCGAGAGGGGAGGGATCACTGCATGATTCCCTGTTCTGTTCATTCCCTCTGGGGCACCTGGCACTGGCCACGGTCGGGAGACAGGACACTGGGCTAGATGGACCCTTGGTCTGACCCAGTCTGCTGGTTGTTATATTCCCCTCCCAAAGCCCGGGATAGACGCCAGGACTCCTGGCTCCCAGCCGCAGGCCCTGCCCCCGAGATGTTTTTCTGATTCACACCAATGGGCCAGGCAGTGAACGGGGAAGTGAAATTAAAGAGGCTCAGGGGACTCTGGGTTTAATCAAGAGGCCTGTGGTTTGAGTGGGTGCAATGGGGGAAATGGCCACATGGCGGCAGCAGAGGATCACAAATGAAGCAGAACCTGGTTTCCTGAACTGACTCTGTCTCCCCTTCCCAAACCCAGAACCCAGGAGTCCGGGCTCCTTCCCCTCTGCTGGATACACATCCCACTCCCCTCCCAGAGCCAGAGCGAGAACCCAGGAGTCCGGGCTCCTTCCCCTCTGCTGGATACACATCCCACTCCCCTCCCAGAGCCAGAGCGAGAACCCAGGAGTCCGGACCCCTTCCCTTCTGCTCGATACACATCCCACTCCCCTCCCAGAGCCAGAGCGAGAACCCAGGAGTCCAAGCTCCAAGTCCCCCCTGCTCTAACCACTAGCTACCACTCCCCTCCCAGAGCCAGAGCAAGAATCCAGGAGTCCTGGCTCCAAGTACCCCCCGCTCTAACCACTAGACCCCACTCCCCTCCCAGAGCTAGAGCGAGAACCCAGGAGTCCTGGCTCCCAGGCTCAGACCCTGCCCTGCCCCTGACAAGCTGTTTCCATTCTCTGCAGTGGGGTGTGCAGCGAGCAGAGAAGTGAATGACCCAAGGGACGGGGGCTCAGCAGGGGCCCCTGGGGCTGGGGTTTAGCTAACAGGACTTTTCTTTTAGATTGGGGGCACTGGTGAGAAATGGCCACATAGCGGCAGAAGAAGCTGAAGCTGGAGTCAGGTTCTGGCTCCATCACAGGACCTGGTCTCCCTTTTCCAACTGCAGATGAACCCAGGAGGAGTCCTGGATCCCAGCCCCCCCGGTCTAACCAGCAGACCCCATTCTCTGCCGAGAGCTGGGGATAGAAGCCAGGAGTCCTGGCTCTTGCAACCCCCACATGCTGTAACCACTAGAAGACCCCACAACCCTCCCAGAGCCAGGCTGAGAACCCAGGAGGCCAGGATCCCATCCTGCCCTGTGGTCACAGTGTTGCCAATGTATTCATGTTCCCAGTCACCACCCCCATAAATTGGAACATGCCCCCTAACTTCAATTCCTGGGGAAACACGAGCTGGGGGCAGAACCCAGGACTCCTGGCTCCCAGATCTCCCTGCTCTAACCACTAGACCCCACTCCCCTCCCAGAGCCAGGGAGAGAACCCAGGAGTCCTGGCTCCCAGCCACCTCTGAACTCTGCCATCCCTCCTCTGTGGTCAACCACGCAGTGTTGCCAATCTAGTCATTTCCCCAAACCCTGCCCCCAAATACGACCCCCCAACTTCAATTCCAGGGAAAACACGAGCTGGGGGCAGAACCCCGGAGTCCTGGCGCAGGCTCTGCCCCCGAGATGTTTTTGTGATTCCCACCAATGGGCCAGGCACCGAACGGTGAAGTGAAAGCAGCTAATTAAAGAGGCTCGGGGTACGCTGGGTTTCTTAGAGGCCTGTGGTTTGAGTGGGTGCAATGGGGGAAATGGCCACATGGCGGCAGCAGAGGAGCAGAGTGGAGGCAGCTCCTGGGTTCCTGAAATGACTCTGCCTCCTCTTCCCAACCAAGAACCCAGGAGTCCGGGCTCCTGCCCCTGCCCTTACACCCCACTGCCCTCCCAGAGCCAGAGAGAGAACCCAGGAGTCCCAGCTCCTACCCCCTGCTCTGACCCTGCTCTATACATCCCCCTCCCCTTCCCGAGCCAGGGAAGAGAACCCAGGAGTCCGGGCTCCCCCTTCCTCCCTCGAAGGTTACTGTTGAGAAACGCAAAGTACCGGGCAATGGAGGAATTCATCCCTGCTACAGACACATGACGGGGGCTGAACTCGCTGCTGCCGCGAGAGAGCTCGGAGCTGCGGCCCCTTCCCGGCAAAGAGCCGCTCGCCGCGCGGCCGCCCTCGGGCCAGCTCCCGGCGCGTTAGGAGAGAGCCCAGTGCCCACCCTGGCACCCCGCACGCAGAGCCGCCCCCAGCTCCAAGGGCTCCAGGCACTGAGAGAAAGGCCAGAGCCGGCAAAGCCTGGGCCTGCCCGGCGGGGAGCAGGGGCGACCGCGGGGCCTCGGCCCAGGGCTGGAACCTCCTGGCTGGGCCGGAGACAGGGACTGGGGCACCCGGGCCAGGGGCTCAGGAACATGCAGCAGGTTTCCAGCAGGCAGGATTTCCGTTAACCAGTGGAACTCACTGCCAGGGGTGGGCTGAGGCCAGCAGTCGAAGAGGGTTTGACACACAACGAGCCACGTTCCTGGAGGCCGGGTCCAGTGACGGCTATTGGCCAAGCTGGTCAGGGACGCGGCCCCGGGCGCCGGGTGGCCCCAGAGCTCGGGGTGCCAGGAGCTGGGCATGGCAAGAGGGGAGGGATCACTGCATGATTCCCTGTTCTGTTCATTCCCTCTGGGGCACCTGGCACTGGCCACGGTCGGGAGACAGGACACTGGGCTAGATGGACCCTTGGTCTGACCCAGTCTGCTGGTTGTTATATTCCCTTCCCAAAGCCCGGGATAGACGCCAGGACTCCTGGCTCCCAGCCTCAGGCCCTGCCCACGAGATGTTTTTCTGATTCACACCAATGGGCCAGGCAGTGAACGGGGAAGTGAAAGCAGCTAATTAAAGAGGCTCAGGGGACTCTGGGTTTATTCAAGAGGCCTGTGGTTTGTGTGGGTGCAATGGGGGAAATGGCCACATGGCGGCAGCAGAGGATCAGAAATGAAGCAGAACCTGGTTTTCTGAACTGACTCTGTCTCCCCTTCCCAAACCCAGAACCCAGGAGTCCGGGCTCCTTCCCCTCTGCTGGATACACATCCCGCTCCCCTCCCAGAGTCAGAGCGAGAACCCAGGAGTCCTGGCTCCAAGTCCCCCCCGCTCTAACCACTAGACCCCACTCCCCTCCCAGAGCCAGGGAGAGAACCCAGGAGTCCTGGCTCCCAGGCTCAGACCCTGCCCTGCCCCTGACAAGCTGTTTCCATTCTCTGCAGGGGTGTGTGCAGCGAGCAGAGAAGTGAATGACCCAAGGGACGGGGGCTCAGCAGGGGCCCCTGGGGCTGGGGTTTAGCTAACAGGACTTTATTTTAGTCTGGGGGCACTGGTGAGAAATGGCCACATGGCGGCAGAAGAAGCTGAAGCTGGAGTCAGGTTCTGGCTCCATCACAGGACCTGGTCTCCCTTTTCCAACTGCAGATGAACCCAGGAGGAGTCCTGGATCCCAGCCCCCCCAGTCTAACCAGCAGACCCCATTCCTTGCTGAGAGCTGGGGATAGAACCCAGGAGTCCTGGCTCTTGCAACCCCCACATGCTGTAACCACTAGAAGACCCCACACCCCTCCCAGAGCCAGGCTGAGAACCCAGGAGGCCAGGATCCCATCCCCAGGGCCGGCTCTACAGTTTGCGCCGCCCCAAGCAGCGCGCCAAATTGCCACCACAGGTGTGTGGGGGGGGTGCAGTCCGTGTGCCCTTAGGGCGGCAGGTGCGTTTCTGCGGCGGCGGCAATTCGGCGGCAGTTGCTATGTTTAGCTGAAGCCGCCCCAGACAGCTAAACATAGACGCTGCTGCTTCCGAATTGCCGCCACTGCGGAAACACTCCTGCCGCCCTAAGGGCACATGGACTGCCCCCCCCCGCCCGCAGCGGCAATTCGGCACCCTGCTTGGGGGGAAAACAAGGGGGGCTGCCGCCCCTTGCAGACTGCCGCCCCAAGCACCAGCTTGGAATGCAGGTGCCTGGAGCCGGCCCTGCCCATCCCGCCCTGTGGTCACAGTGTTGCCAATTTAGTCGTTTTCCCAACCCCTGCCCCCAAATACGATCCCCCCCCACTTCAGTTCCTGGGGAACCAGGAGCTGGGGGCAGAACCCAGGAGTCCTGGCGCAGGCCCTGCCCCCGAGATGTTTTTGTGATTTGCCCCAACGGGCCTGCAGCGAATGGGGAAGTGAAACGAGCTAATTACAGAGTCTCAGGTCACTCTGGGGCCTTTTGGGTTGTTTAATCGGCCTGTGCTTAGAGTGGGTGCGATGGGCGAAATGGCCACATGGCGGCAGCAGAGAGCCAGAGTGGAGGCAGCTCCTGGGTTCCTGAAATGACCCTGTCTCCTCTTCCCAAACCAAGAACCCAGGAGTCCGGGCTCCTGCCCCTACACCCCACTCCCCTCTTAGAGCCAGGGAGAGAACCCAGGCGTCCTGGCGCCCAGGCTGAGACCCTGCCCTGCCCCTGACAAGCTGTTTCCATTCTCTGCAGGGGGGTGTGCAGCGAGCAGACAAGTGAATGACCAAGGGATGGGGGCTCAGCAGGGACCCCGGGGGGCTGGGCTTTAGCTAACAGGATTATTTTTTTAGACTGGGGCCACTGGTAAGAAATGGCCAAATGGTGGAAGCCAAAGCTGAAGCTGGAGTCAGGTACTGGTTTCCCTTTTCCAACTGCAGATGAACCCAGGAGTCCTGGGTCTCAGCATCTCCTGCTCTAACCCCTAGACACCCCCACTCTCCCAGAGCCAGGGAGAGAACCCAGGAGTTCTGGCTCCCAGGCTCAGACCCTGCCCTGCCCCTGACAAGCTGTTTCCATTCTCTGCAGTGGGGTGTGCAGCGAGCAGAGAAGTGAATGACCAAGGGATGGGGGCTCAGCAGGGGCCCCTGGGGGCTGGGGTTTAGCTAACAGGACTTTATTTTAGTCTGGGGGCACTGGTGAGAAATGGCCACATGGCGGCAGCAGAAGCTGAAGCTGGATTCAGTTCCTGGCTCCATCACAGGACCTGGTCTCTCTTTTCCAACTGCACATGAACCCAGGAGGAGTCCTGGATCCCAGCCCCCCGGGTCTAACCAGCAGACCCCATTCCCTGCCGAGAGCTGGGGCCAGAACCACTAGACCCCACTCCCCTCCCAGAGCCAGGGAGAGAACCCAGGAGTCTGGGCTCCCAGTCCCCTCTGAACTCTGCCATCCCTCCCCCATGGTCAACCACGCAGTGTTGCCAATCTAGTCATTGTCCCAACCCCTGTCCCCAAATACTCCCCCCCAACTTCAATTCCTGGGAAAACAGGAGCTGGGGGCAGAACCCCGGAGTCCTGGCGCAGCCTCTGCCCCCGAGATGTTTTTGTGATTCCCACCAATGGGCCAGGCACCGAACGGGGAAGTGAAAGCAGCTAATTAAAGAGGCTCGGGGGACGCTGTGTTTCTTAAAGAGGCCTGTGGTTTGAGTGGGTGCAATGGGGGAAATGGCCACATGGCGGCAGCAGAGGAGCAGAGTGGAGGCAGCTCCTGGGTTCCTGAAATGACTCTGCCTCCCCTTCCCAACCAAGAACCCAGGAGTCCGGGCTCCTGCCCCCTGCCCTTACACCCCACTGCCCTCCCAGAGCCAGAGAGAGAACCCAGGAGTCCCAGCTCCTACCCCCTGCTCTGACCCTGCCCTATACATCCCCCTCCCCTTCCCAAGCCAGGGAGAGAACCAGGAGTCCGGGCTCCCCGTTCCTCCCTTGAAGGTCACTGTTGAGAAACGCAAAGTACCGGGCAATGGAGGAATTCATCCCTGTTACAGACACATGACGGGGGCTGAACTCGCTGCTGCCGCGAGAGAGCTCGGAGCTGCGGCCCCTTCCCGGCAAAGAGCCGCTCGCCGCGCGGCCGCCCTCGGGCCAGCTCCCGGCGCGTTAGGAGAGAGCCCAGTGCCCACCCTGGCACCCCGCACGCAGAGCCGCCCCCAGCTCCAAGGGCTCCAGGCACTGGGAGAAAGGCCAGAGCCGGCAAAGCCTCGGCACAGGGCTGGAACCTCCTGGCTGGGCCGGAGACAGGGACTGGGGCACCCGGGCCGGGGGCTCAGGAACATGCAGCAGGTTTCCAGCAGGCAGGATTTCCGTTAACCAGTGGAACTCACTGCTGGGGGTGGGCTGAGGCCAGAAGTTGAAGAGGGTTTGACACACAACGAGCCACGTTCCTGGAGGCCGGGTCCAGCGACGGCTATTGGCCAAGCTGGTCAGGAACGCGGCCCCCGGCGCCGGGTGGCCCCAGAGCTCGAGCTGCCAGGAGCTGGGCATGGCGAGAGGGGAGGGATCACTGCATGATTCCCTGTTCTGTTCATTCCCTCTGGGGCACCTGGCACTGGCCACGGTCGGGAGACAGGACAGTGGGCTAGATGGACCCTTGGTCTGACCCAGTCTGCTGGTTGTTATATTCCCCTCCCAGAGCCAGGGATAGACGCCAGGACTCCTGGCTCCCAGCCGCAGGCCCTGCCCCCGAGATGTTTTTCTGATTCACACCAATGGGCCAGGCAGTGAACGGGGAAGTGAAATTAAAGAGACTCAGGGGACTCTGGTTTATTCAAGAGGCCTGTGGTTTGAGTGGGTGCAATGAGGGAAATGGCCACATGGCGGCAGCAGAGGATCACAAATGCAGCAGAACCTGGTTTTCTGAATTGACCCTGTCTCCCCTTCCCAAACCCAGAACCCAGGAGTCCCGGCTCCTTCCCCTCTGCTCGATACACATCCCACTCCCCTCCCAGAGTCAGAGCGAGAACCCAGGAGGCCAGGATCCCATCCCGCCCTGTGGTCACAGTGTTGCCAATTTAGTTGATTTCCCAACTGCCACCCCTAACTTCAGTTCCTGGGGAAACAGGAGCTGGGGGCAGAACCCAGGAGTCCTGGCGCAGGCCCTGCCCCCGAGAGGTTTTTGTGATTTGCCCCAACGGGCCTGCAGCGAATGGGGAAGTGAAACGAGCTAATTACAGAGTCTCAGGTCACTCTGGGGCCTTTTGGGTTGTTTAATCGGCCTGTGCTTAGAGTGGGTGCGATGGGCGAAATGGCCACATGGCGGCAGCAGAGAACCAGAGTGGAGGCAGCTCCTGGGTTCCTGAAATGACCCTGTCTCCTCTTCCCAAACCAAGAACCCAGGAGTCCGGGCTCCTGCCCCCCTGCCCTTACACCCCACTCCCTTCCCAGAGCCAGGGAGAGAACCCAGGCGTCCTGGCGCCCAGGCTGAGACCCTGCCCTGCCCCTGACAAGCTGTTTCCATTCTCTGCAGGGGGGTGTGCAGCGAGCAGAGAAGTGAATGACCCAAGGGACGGGGGCTCCTGGGGGCTGGGGTTTAGCTAACCGGACTTTATTTTAATTTGGGGGCACTGGTGAGAAATGGTCACATGGCAGCAGCAGAAGCTGAAGATGGAGTCAGTTCCTGGCTCCATAACAGGACCTGGTCTCTCTTTTCCAACTGCAGATGAACCCAGGAGGAGTCCTGGATTCCAGCGCCCCCTGCTCCAACCGCCAGACCCCATTCCCTGCCGAGAGCTGGGGGCAGAACCCAGGAGTCCTGGCTCTTGCAACCCCCACATACTGTAACCACTGGAAGACCCCACACCCCTCCCAGAGCCAGGCTGAGAACCCAGGAGGCCAGGATCCCATCCCGCCCTGTGGTCACAGTGTTGCCAATTTAGTCGTGTTCCCAACCGCCACTCCCGTAAATTGGAACATGCCCCGTAACTTCAGTTCCTGGGGAAACATGAGCTGGGGGCAGAACCCGGGACTCCTGGCTCCCAGACCTCCCTGCTCTAACCACTAGACCCCACTCCCCTCCCAGAGCCAGGGAGAGAACCCAGGAGTCCTGGCTCCCAGCCCCCTCTGAACTCTGCCATCCCTCCCCCGTGGTCAACCACGCAGTGTTGCCAATCTAGTCATTTCCCCAAACCCTGCCCCCAAATACGACCCCCCCAACTTCAATTCCAGGGAAAACACGAGCTGGGGGCAGAACCCCGGAGTCCTGGCGCAGGCTCTGCCCCCGAGATGTTTTTGTGATTCCCACCAATGGGCCAGGCAGTGAATGGGGAAGTGAAAGCAGCTAATTAAAGAGACTCGGGGGACGCTGGATTTCTTAAAGAGGCCTGTGGTTTGAGTGGGTGCAAGGGGGGAAATGGCCACATGGCGGCAGCAGAGAACCAGAGTGGAGGCAGCTCCTGGGTTCCTGAAATGACTCTGCCTCCCCTTCCCAAACCAAGAACCCAGGAGTCCGGGCTCCTGCCGCTGCCCTTACACCCCACTCCCCTCCCAGAGCCAGAGAGAGAACGACGAGTCCCAGCTCCTACCCCCTGCTCTGACCCTGCCCTATACATCCCCCTCCCCTTCCCGAGCCAGGGAGAGAACCCAGGAGTCCTGGCTTCCAGGCTCAGACCCTGCCCTGCCCCTGACAAGCTGTTTCCATTCTCTGCGGCCCCTGGGGGCTGGGGTTTAGCTAACAGGACTTTTCTTTTAGATTGGGGGCACTGGTGAGAAATGGCCACATGGCGGCAGAAGAAGCTGAAGCTGGAGTCAGGTTCTGGCTCCATCACAGGACCTGGTCTCCCTTTTCCAACTGCACATGAACCCAGGAGGAGTCCTGGATCCCAGCCCCCCCGGTCTAACCAGCAGACCCCATTCTCTGCCGAGAGCTGGGGATAGAAGCCAGGAGTCCTGGCTCTTGCAACCCCCACATGCTGTAACCACTAGAAGACCCCACACCCCTCCCAGAGCCAGGCTGAGAACCCAGGAGGCCAGGATCCCATCCCTAGGGCCGACTCTACAGTTTTCGCCGCCCCAAGCAGCGCGACGAATTGCCGCCACGGGCGGGGGGGGGGGAGGGGGAGTCCGTGTGCCCTTAGGGCGGCAGGCGCGTTTTCGCGCCGGCGGCAATTCGGCGGCAGCTTCTATGTTTAGCTGAAGCCGCCTGTAGTGAGTCAGTGTGGCTCCCCTCCTGCCCGGCAGAGGGAGCTCCCTTGTCAACCCCCCAGTGGGCGGAGCTACCGCCACCAGTCCCCGCCCCCCAGAAGTCAAGGGGCGGGGCAGGAAGTAGAAAAGGAGCGCACCAGAGCTCAGTCAGAGGCCAGCCACTGCCGAGAGCAGACGTGCCTGCGGGAGCTCCCGGCTGGGAACCCTCCTCGGCCCGAGGCAGCTACCCGGCCTGGCCGGAGCTTCCCCGCGCTCACTACGACGAGGAGTCTCCGGAGCCTCCCCGGAGCCGGTACTGGGAGGAGCCCCCAGGATTGCCTAGCGCCCGCTACGACGAGGAGCCCCCAGGCTTGCCTAGCGCCCGCTACGACGAGGAGCCCCCCAGGCCCTGCTGTTACCCGGAGGAGCCGCCCGAGCAGGCCTGGCCCGACTTCCCGGAGGAGCTGCCGGACCTGCCGCCAAGCCCTGCTCCAGAGAAGCCGATGCAGACGGACTGGCCCGAACCCAGTGCGGCTGACGAGGTAGGCCCTGAGGGGGAAATGGAGTGTAGCCCGGGGGGTAGCCGACCCCTGTCAGGCTGCAGGCACTGAAGTGCCGATGTCAGTGTGTTGCGGCCAGGATCCCCACTGACTGCAGCGGATCCACGCCGCTGCTAGGGCCCCGGGCTGGGACACAGTGGAGTGGGTGGGCCTGTGTCCCCCCTGCCACCCCTTTCACGGGTGGCAGTCTCCCCCTCACACCAGCACCCCGACCCAAAGGTCTGGATGTACCGGTTGTTTGCTCAGCTCCTTCCTGAGGACCTGAGCCCCCGAAATTGAACTGCTGCTCAGCCCTGCCTGGGGATCTGAGCCCTGTGTTTGTTGCTGCCCCGCCCTGAGCTAGGGCCTGGGCTTATCCACTGAGCCCGGTATCTTGCTGTTGGCCAGCCCCTGCTCCAGAGGGCCTGGGCCTATTTTGTACTGCTGTTGGTCAGCCCCTGCTCCAGAGGGCCTGGGCCTATTTTGTACTGCTGTTGGCCAGCCCCTGCTCCAGAGGGCCTGGGCCTATTTGTACTGCTGTGGCTTTTATTCTCTGACCCTATGTGATGCAGAAAGAATTAGGCCCTGCTCCAGAGGGCCTGGGCCTAATTGTACCGCTGTTTGCTCAGCTCCTGCGTAAGGACCTGAGCCCTGAACTGCTGTTGCCCAGCCCCTGCTCCGGAGGGGCTGGGCCACCTAACGTCGTTCCCTATCACTCCTACAGACTAGCAGGAGATAAGAAGTGAGTCGGTGTGGCTCCCCTCCTGCCCGCTGGAGGGTCGAGCCCCGACCAACTGATTACACGCCCCAGACAGCTAAACATAGAAGCTGCTGCTTCCGAACTGCCGCCACCGCGGAAACCCTCCTGCCGCCCTAAGGGCACATGCACTGCGCCCCCCGCCCACGGCGGCAATTCGGCGCGCTGCTTGGGGGGAAAACAAGGCGGGCTGCCACCCCTTGCAGATTGCTGCCCCAAGCACCAGCTTGGAATGCAGGTGCCTGGAGCCGGCCCTGCCCATCCCGCCCTGTGGTCACAGTGTTGCCAATTTAGTCGTTTTCCCAACCCCTGCACCCAAATACGACCCCCCCCAACTTCGATTCCTGGGGAAACAGGAGCTGGGGGCAGAACCCAGGAGTCCTGGCGCAGGCCCTGCCCCCGAGAGGTTTTTGTGATTTGCCCCAACGGGCCTGCAGCGAATGGGGAAGTGAAACGAGCTAATTACAGAGTCTCAGGTCACTCTGGGGCCTTTTGGGTTGTTTAATCGGCCTGTGCTTAGAGTGGGTGCGATGGGCGAAATGGCCACATGGCGGCAGCAGAGAACCAGAGTGGAGGCAGCTCCTGGGTTCCTGAAATGACCCCGTCTCCTCTTCTCAAACCAAGAACCCAGGAGTCCGGGCTCCTGCCCCCCTGCCCTTACACCCCACTCCCCTCTTAGAGCCAGGGAGAGAACCCAGGCGTCCTGGCTCCCAGGCTCAGACCCTGCCCTGCCCCTGACAAGCTGTTTCCATTCTCTGCAGTGGGGTGTGCAGTGAGCACAGAAGTGAATGACCAAGTGACAGGGGCTCAGCAGGACGCCCGGGGGGCTGGGGTTTAGCTAACAGGATTATTTTTTTAAACTGGGGGCACTGGTAAGAAATGGCCAAATGGTGGAAGCCAAAGCTGAAGCTGGAGTCAGGTCCTGGTTTCCCTTTTCCAACTGCAGATGAACCCCGGAGTCCTGGCTCTCAGCATCTCCTGCTCTAACCACTAGACACCCCCACTCTCCCAGAGCCAGGGAGAGAACCCAGGAGTCCTGGCTCCCAGCCCCCACTGAACTCTGCCATCCCTCCCCCATGGTCAACCACGCAGTGTTGCCAATCTAGTCATTGTCCCAACCCCTGTCCCCAAATATGACCCCCCCAACTTCAATTCCTGGGAAAACAGGAGCTGGGGGCAGAACCCAGGAGTCCTGGCGCAGGCCCTGCCCCCCGAGATGTTTTTGTGATTCCCACCAAGGGGCCAGGCAGTGAATGGGGAAGTGAAAGCAGCTAATTAAAGAGGCTCGGGGGACGAGTCCCAGCTCCTACCCCCTGCTCTGACCCTGCCCTATACATCCCCCTCCCCTTCCCGAGCCAGGGAGAGAACCCAGGAGTCCGGGCTCCCCCTTCCTCCCTCAAAGGTCACTGTTGAGAAACGCAAAGTACCGGGCAATGGAGGAATTCATCCCTGCTACAGACACATGACGGGGGCTGAACTTGCTGCTGCCGCGAGAGAGCTCGGAGCTGCGGCCCCTTCCCGGCAAAGAGCCGCTCGCCGCGCGGCCGCCCTCGGGCCAGCTCCCGGCGCGTTAGGAGAGAGCCCAGTGCCCACCCTGGCACCCCGCACGCAGAGCCGCCCCCAGCTCCAGGGGCTCCAGGCACTGGGAGAAAGGCCAGAGCCGGCAAAGCCTGGGCCCGCCCGGCGGGGAGCAGGGGCAACCGCGGGCCCTCGGCACAGGGCTGGAACCTCCTGGCTGGGCCGGAGACAGGGACTGGGGCACCCGGGCCAGGGGCTCAGGAACATGCAGCAGGTTTCCAGCAGGCAGGATTTCCGTTAACCAGTGGAACTCACTGCCAGGGGTGGGCTGAGGCCAGCAGTCGAAGGGGGGTTGACACACAACGAGCCACGTTCCTGGAGGCCGGGTCCTGCGACGGCTATTGGCCAAGCTGGTCAGGGACGCGGCCCCGGGCGCCGGGTGGCCCCAGAGCTCGAGCTGCCAGGAGCTGGGCATGGTGACAGGGAAGGGATCACTGCATGATTCCCTGTTCTGTTCATTCCCTCTGGGGCACCTGGCACTGGCCACGGTCGGGAGACAGGACACTGGGCTAGATGGACCCTTGGTCTGACCCAGTCTGCTGGTTGTTATATTCCCCTCCCAGAGCCAGAGCAAGAACCCAGGAGTCCAGGCTTCCAGACTCAGACTCAGACCCTGCCCTGCCCCTGACAAGCTGTTTTCATTCTCTGCAGGGGGGTGTGCAGCGAGCAGAGAAGTGAATGACCCAAGGGACGGGGGCTCAGCAGGGGACCCTGGGGGCTGGGGTTTAGCTAACAAGACTTTTCTTTTAGTCTGGGGGCACTGGTGAGAAATGGCCACATGGCGGCAGCAGAAGCTGAAGCTGGAGTCAGGTTCTGGCTCCATCACAGGACCTGGTCTCCCTTTTCCAACTGCAGATGAACCCAGGAGGAGTCCTGGATCCCAGCCCCCCCTGCTCTAACCACCAGACCTGCTCCCAGCTCCCTGCTCTAACCACCAGACCCAACTTCCTTCCAAGAGCTGTGTATAGAACCCAGGAGTCCTGGCTCTTGCAACCCCCATATGCTCTAACAACTAGAAGACCCCACACCCCTCCCAGAGCCAGGCTGAGAACCCAGGAGGCCAGGATCCCATCCCGCCCTGTGGTCACAGTGTTGCCAATTTAGTCGATTTCCCAACCGCCACCCTTGTAAACTGGAACATGCCCCCTAACTTCAATTCCTGGGGAAACAGGAGCTGGGGCCAGAACCCAGGAGTCCTGGCTCCCAGCCCCCTCTGAACTCTCTCATCCCTCCCCTGTGGTCAACTCCTCAGTGTTGCCAATTTACTCATTTTCCCAACCCCTGCCCCCAAATATGACCCCCCCCCACTTCAGTTCCTGGGGAAACAGGAGCTGGGGGCAGAACCCAGGAGTCCTGGCGCAGGCCCTGCCCCCGAGATGTTTTTGTGCTTTGCCCCAACGGGCCTGCAGCGAATGGGGAAGTGAAACGAGCTAATTACAGAGTCTCAGGTCACTCTGGGGCCTTTTGGGTTGTTAATCGGCCTGTGCTTAGAGTGGGTGCGATGGGCGAAATGGCCACATGGCGGCAGCAGAGAACCAGAGTGGAGGCAGCTCCTGGGTTCCTGAAATGACCCTGTCTCCTCTTCCCAAACCAAGAACCCAGGAGTCCGGACTCCTGCCCCCTGCTGTTACACCCCACTCCCTTCCCAGAGCCGGGGAGAGAACCCAGGAGTCCTGGCTCCCAGGCTCAGACCCTGCCCTGCCCCTGACAAGCTGTTTCCATTCTCTGCAGGGGGGTGTGCAGCGAGCAGAGAAGTGAATGACCCAAGGGACGGGGGCTCAGCAGGGGCCCCTGGGGCTGGGGTTTAGCTAACAGGAGTTTATTTTAGTCTGGGGGCACTGGTGAGAAATGGCCACATGGCGGCAGCAGAAGCTGAAGCTGGAGTCAGGTTCTGGCTCCATAACAGGACCTGGTCTCCCTTTTCCAACTGCAGATGAACCCAGGAGGAGTCCTGGATTCCAGCCCCCCCTGCTCTAACTACCAGACCTGCTCCCAGCCCCCCTGCTCCAACCGCCAGACCCCATTCTCTGCCGAGAGCTGGGGATAGAACCCAGGAGTCCTGGCTTTTTCAACCCCCACATACTGTAACCACTAGAAGACCCCACACCCCTCCCAGAGCCAGGCTGAGAAGCCAGGAGGCCAGGATCCCATCCTGCCCTGTGGTCACAGTGTTGCCAATTATTCATGTTCCCAATCACCACCCCCATAAATTGGAACATGCCCCCTAACTTCAATTCCTGGGGAAACATGAGCTGGGGGCAGAACCCAGGACTCCTGGCTCCCAGATCTCCCTGCTCTAACCACTAGACCCTACTCCCCTCCCAGAGCCAGGGAGAGAACCCAGGAGTCCTGGCTCCCAGCCCCCTCTGAACTCTGCCATACCTCCCCCGTGATCAACCACGCAGTGTTGCCAATCTAGTCATTTCCCCAACCCCTGCCCCCAAATACGACCCCCCCAACTTCAATTCCTGGGAAAACACGAGCTGGGGGCAGAACCCAGGAGTCCTGGCGCAGGCTCTGCCCCCGAGATGTTTTTGTGATTCCCAGCAATGGGCCAGGCAGTGAATGGGGAAGTGAAAGCAGCTAATTAAAGAGGCTCGGGGGACGCTGGGTTTCTTAAAGAGGCCTGTGGTTTGAGTGGGTGCAATGGGGGAAATGGCCACATGGCGGCAGCAGAGAACCAGAGTGGAGGCGGCTCCTGGGTTCCTGAAATGTCTCTGCCTCCCCTTCCCAAACCAAGAACCCAGGAGTCCGGGCTCCTGCCCCTGCCCTTACACCCCACTCCCCTCCCAGAGTCAGAGATAGAACCCACGAGTCCCAGCTCCTACCCCCTGCTCTGACCCTGCCCTATACATCCCCCTCCCCTTCCCAGACCCCAGGACAGAACCCAGGAGTCCTGGCTCCCAGGATGAGACCCTGCCCTGCCCCAACAAGCTTTTTCCATTCTCTGCAGTGACCAGAGAAGTGAATGACCAAGGGACGGGGGCTCAGCAGGGGCCCCTGGGGGCCGGGGTTTAGCTAACAGGACTTTATTTTAGACTGGGGGCACTGGTGAGAAATGGCCACATGGTTGACGCTGAAGCTGGAGGCAGGTCCTGGTCTCCCTTTTTAAACTGCAGATGAACCCAGGAGTCCGGCTCTCAGCATCTCCTGCTCTAACCACTAGACCCCCCCACTCTCCCAGAGCCAAGGAGAGAACCCAGGAGTCCTGGCTCCCAGCCCCCTCTGAACTCTGCCATCCCTCCCCTGTGATCAACCACGCAGTGTTGCCAATCTAGTCATTTCCCCAACCTCTGCCAACAAATACGACCATGGGCGGCAGGTTTGTATAATTTTTGGTGGTGCCCAAGTGGATCCGTCCCATCCATAGGATGCCTACCCCCACCTTATGCTTCAGGGGGACGTGGGGTCCAGGGTGGCCTGGGGGGTTAGCAGGTGCCTGGCGCCGACAGCAGCGAGCAACCCTGCTCCGCCCAGCCTCTTCCCACACTGCCCCCACTCCACCTCCTCCCCGAAGCCCCTGCCCCTGAGCAATGCCGGGAGCTGGCGAGGTTGAGCAGAGCGGGCTGGGGCCAGGTCACTCGCTGCTGCCAGGGCCAGGCCCCTTGCTAACGTCCCAGGCTGCCCATGACCCCATCACCCCCTGAAGCACAAGGGAGGGGGAGGCACCACCATGTTGTGCAACAAACACTTGACAAAATGACTGGACTTAGTGATGGACAATGCGGGCAGGTGGGTATTATGTCATTCAATCATTCAACCCATACAATTGCACACATTTTGCCTCAGTGAAATTAAATATCCAGAGAATTACTGGGCCTGTGATGATGATGACCAGGGCTTGCTCACCTGTGGCTCCCCCTCCCTGTGCTGTGGCGGCACAGCCAGGCAGGTCTGCATCTGCAGGCAGGCACCCTGCCTCATGTGCAGCTCCCGTGGGCCCTGATAGCCACTAGACTGGGAGCCTCCCGGCCCATGGAATGGGCTGGGCTGGGGGGCGGAAGGCAAAGGGGGAGATTGTAGGGAGCTTTGGAGGAGGGGAGGCAGTGGGGGAGGGGAGTGGGCTGGCACAAAGGGGAGGGCTTTCTGGAGAGGAGTGACAGGGGCACAGGGGTCATTGGGAGTCTCTCGAGGGGGCAGAGGGTAGTGTGGGTCTCTGTGGGGCAGGGGGCTGTGATGGGCGGAGCCAGCCACAACCTGGGTCTGCTCTGCAGGGGGTGTTGCTATAGTCCCCTCAGGAAGCCCCCCCTGTCCTGTGTATTTTATGCCAGCCCCAGGGTGCCCATTGCTGCTCCTTTCCCCACCCACGGCTCCATCTGTCTGTCCCCACAACCCCCCGGCTGTGTCCGTCTGTCTGTCCCCACAACCCCCCCGGCTGTGTCTCTGTGTGTGTCTGTCCCCACAACCCCCCCGGCTGTGTCCGTGTCTCTGGCTGCCCCCACAGCCCCCCGCTGTGTCCGTGTCTCTGGCTGCCCCCACAGCCCCCCGGCTGTGTCCGTGTCTCTGGCTGCCCCCACAGCCCCCCGGCTGTGTCAGTCCGACAGGCACAGACCCTGCTGCTCGCTCTGCCCAGGGCTGAGAGCCGCTGCCTGTGGCTCGCTCCCCCTCCCTGCTGTGGAGGCGTGGCCAGGCAGATCTGACTCCGCCCCCTGCAGCTCCCATTGGCTGGGGTTCCCGGCCAATGGGCTGTGAGCCGAGTCAGGGCTGGGGGAGCTGCTTGTGGGGAGCGGGAGAGCGCCCCGCATTGCCGACCCCTGGGGCGGGAGCCCCGGAGCACAGGGCCTGGGGCCCGAACATTGCTGGAGCTGGGCCCACCCTCGGGACTATTGCTGGGGCCTGGGCCCCACGGGCCCATAGAACTCGCCGCCTATGAACACCCCCCCCCCCAACTTCAATTCCAGGGAAAACACGAGCTGGGGGCAGAACCCCGGAGTCCTGGCGCAGGCCCTGCCCCCGAGATGTTTTTGTGATTCACACCAAGGGGCCAGGCAGTGAACGGGGAAGTGAAAGCAGCTAATTAAAGAGGCTCGGGGGACGCTGGGTTTCTTATAGAGGCCTGTGGTTTGAGTGGGTGCAATGGGGGAAATGGCCACATGGCGGCAGCAGAGGAGCAGAGTGGAGGCAGCTCCTGGGTTCCTGAAATGTCTCTGCCTCCCCTTCCCAACCAAGAACCCAGGAGTCCGGGCTCCTGCCCCTGCCCTATATACCCCACTCCCCTCCCAGAGCCAGAGAGAGAACCCAGGAGTCCCAGCCCCTCCCCTGCTCTGACCCTGCCCTATACATCCCCCTCCCCTTCCCAGACCCCGAGACAGAACCCAGGAGTCCTGGCTCCCAGGCTGAGACCCTGCCCTGCCCCGACAAGCTTTTTCCATTCTCTGCAGTGACCAGAGAAGTGAATGACCCAAGGGACGGGGGCTCAGCGGGGGCCCCTGGGGGCTGGGGTTTAGCTAACAGGACTTTATTTTAGACTGGGGGCACTGGTGAGAAATGGCCACATGGTTGACGCTGAAGCTGGAGGCAGGTCCTGGTCTCCCTTTTTAAACTGCAGATGAACCCAGCAGTCCGGCTCTCAGCATCTCCTGCTCTAACCACTAGACCCCCCCCACTCTCCCAGAGCCAGGGAAAGAACCCAGGAGTCCTGGCTCCCAGGCCCTCTGAACTCTGCCATCCCTCCCCTCTGGCCAACTATTCAGTGTTGCCAGTTTAGTCATTTTCCCAACCTCCAGCCCCAAATACACCCCCCCTTCAATTCCTGGGAAAACACGAGCTGGGGGCAGAACCCCGGAGTCCTGGCACAGGCCCTGCCCCCGAGGTGTTTTTGTGATTCACACCAATGGGCCAGGCACCGAACGGGGAAGTGAAAGCAGCTAATTAAAGAGGCTCGGGGGACGCTGGGTTTCTTAAGGAGGCCTGTGGTTTGAGTGGGTGCAATGGGGGAAATGGCCACATGGTGGCAGCAGAGGAGCAGAGTGGAGGCAGCTCCTGGGTTCCTGAAATGACTCTGCCTCCCCTTCCCAACCAAGAACCCAGGAGTCCGGGCTCCTGCCCCTGCCCTTACACCCCACTCCCTATCCCTCCCAGACCCCTGGACAGAACCCAGGAGTCCTGGCTCTCAGGCTCAGACCCTGCCCTGCCCCTGTGTGACGATGCGGTTCTGGCGGGACCCAACTGAGGTGCCAGTCCAGGATTAATTGCTTAAACAGGGCAGTTACAGCCCTAGGCTGGGGTTTTTCCACCTCTAAGGCAAACCAAACCAGCCAGACAAAGAAGACTTCGGTTTCACCCCACTGGCTAACCACAAGTCGCACAAGCAATTTCCTTAGACACTCCAGTCTCCCAGTATCCCCACCAGTGCCACTCATTATGGGGATGAATGGTTATGAAAACCAACACTCCAGTAAAAGAAAAAGCTTCTCTCGATCCCAAAGAATCAGGCCCCAGACCCAGGTCAATATACACATCAGATCTTACCCACAAATCACGCTGTTGCCAATCCTTTAGAATCTAAAATCTAAAGGTTTATTCATAAAAGGAAAAAGATAGAGATGAGAGCTAGAATTGGTTAAATGGAATTAACAGTAATGGCAAAGTTCAGGCTTGTAGCAGTGATGGAGTAAACTGCAGGTTCAAATCAAGTCTCTGGAGTACATCCCCCGCTGGGATGGGTCATTTAGACCTTTGTTCAGAGCTTCAGTTTGTAGCAAAGTTCCTCCAGAGGTAAGAAGCAGGACTGAAGACGACATGGAGATGAGGCATCGGCCTTTTATAGACTTTTCCAGGTGTAAGAACCTCTTTGTCCTTACTGTGGAAAATTACAGCAAAATGGAGTCTGGGGTCACATGGGCCAGTCCCTGCACTTTGCTGAGTTACAAGGCGTATCTGCCTTCTCTCCATGGGTCAATTGTGTAGCTGATGGTCCTTAATGGGCCATCAAGCAGGCTAGGCAGAGCTAACACCAACTTGTCTGGGGTGTCACCCAGAAACACAGCACAAGTTTGAAGTACAGACAGTACAGAGCCAATACTCATAACTTCAACTACAAAATGACACATGCAGCCAGACAGCATAATCCTAACCAGCCACCCAGAACCTGGTCTTAGACACCTTATATGACCCCCTTTACATAAGATTCGGTGCCACTACAGGACCTTGGTTGCAACCATGTTCTATATGGTCCCAGATTATATCAATAGCGTCAAACCCTGACAAGCTTTTTTCATTCCCTGCAGGGGGGTGCACAGTGAGCAGAGAAGTGAATGACCCAAAGGACGAGGGCTCAGAAGGGGCCCCTGGGGGCTGGGGTTTAGCTAACAGGACTTTTATTTTAGACTGGGGGCACTGGTGAGAAATGGCCACATAGCGGCTGCAAAAGCTGAAGCTGGAGTCAGGTTCTGGCTCCATCACAGGACCTGGTCTCCCTTTTCCAACTGCAGATGAACCCAGGAGGAGTCCTGGCTCCCAGGCCCCCCTGGTCTAACCAGCAGACCCCATTCCCTGCCGAGAGCTGGGGATAGAACCCAGGAATCCTGGCTCTTGCAACCCCCACATGCTGTAACCACTAGAAGACCCCACACCCCTCCCAGAGCCAGGCTGAGAACCCAGGAGGCCAGGATCCCATCTCACCCTGTGGTTACAGCGTTGCCAATTTAGTCGTTTTCCCAACCGCCACCCCCGTAAATTGGAACATGCCCCCTAACTTCGATTCCTGGGGAAACAGGAGCTGGGGGCAGAACCCCGGAGTCCTGGCTCCCAGCCCCCTCTGAACTCTCTCATCCCTCCCCTGTGGTCAACTCCTCAGTGTTGCCAATTTAGTCATTTTCTCAACCCCTGCCCCCAAATATGACCCCCCCCACTTCAGTTCCTGGGGAAACAGGAGCTGGGGGCAGAACCCAGGAGTCCTGGCGCAGGCCCTGCCCCCGAGATGTTTTTGTGCTTTGCCCCAACGGGCCTGCAGCGAATGGGGAAGTGAAACGAGCTAATTACAGAGTCTCAGGTCACTCTGGGCCTTTTGGGTTGTTTAATCGGCCTGTGCTTAGAGTGGGTGCGATGGGCGAAATGGCCACATGGCGGCAGCAGAGAACCAGAGTGGAGGCAGCTCCTGGGTTCCTGAAATGACCCTGTCTCCTCTTCCCAAACCAAGAACCCAGGAGTCCGGGCTCCTGCCCCCCTGCCCTTACACCCCACTCCCCTCTTAGAGCCAGGGAGAGAACCCAGGCGTCCTGGGGCCCAGGCTCAGACCCTGCCCTGCCCCTGACAAGCTGTTTCCATTCCCTGCAGTGGGGTTTGCAGCGAGCAGAGAAGTGAATGACCCAAGGGACGGGGGCTCAGCAGGGCCCCCTGGGGGCTGGGGTTTAGCTAACAGGAGTTTATTTTAGTCTGGGGGCACTGGTGAGAAATGGCCACATGGCGGCAGCAGAAGCTGAAGCTGGAGTCAGGTTCTGGCTCCATCACAGGACCTGGTCTCCCTTTTCCAACTGCAGATGAACCCAGGAGGAGTCCTGGATCCCAGCCCCCCCTGCTCTAACCACCAGACCCCACTTCCCACCGAGAACTGGGGAGAGAACCCAGGAGTCCTGGCTCCCAGCCCCACTGCTCTAACCACTAGACACCACTCCACTCCTAGAGCCGGGGAGGGAACCCAGGAGTTCGGGCTGCTAACCCACTGCTCTAACCCTGGTCTATAAACCCCAGTCCCATCCCAGAGCCAGGGAGAGAACCCAGGCGTCCTGGCTCCCAGCCTCAGGCCCTGCCCCCGAGATGTTTTTGTGATTCACACCAAGGGGCCAGGCAGTGAATGGGGAAGTGAAAGCAGCTAATTAAAGAGGCTCGGGGGACGCTGGGTTTCTTAGAGAGGCCTGTGGTTTGAGTGGGTGCAATGGGGGAAATGGCCACATGGCGGCAGCAGAGAATCAGAGTGGAGGCAGCTCCTGGGTTCCTGAAATGACTCTGCCTCCCCTTCCCAAACCAAGAACCCAGGAGTCCGGGCTCCTACCCCTGCCCTATATACCCCACTCCCCTCCCAGAGCCAGAGAGAGAACCCAGGAGTCCTGGCTCCTACCCCCCTGCTCCAGCACTGCCCTATATACCCCACTCCCCTCCCAGAGCCAGGAAGAGAACCCAGGAGTCCCAGCTCCTACCCCCCTGCTGCAGCACTGCCCTATATAGCCCCCTCCCCTCCCAGAGTCAGAGTCCTTTCTCCCAGCCCCCTCCCCGCTATAAGCACTAGACCCCACTCCGTGCTCTCAATGTGGGGCTTGGGATGAGAGTTGCTCTACAGGGAAGTTTTTCCATTAGTGCCCCCTTCCAGATTCCTCTGCCTCACTTGTTTCTAGCCACTGCTGGAGAGAAGAGACTGGAGATGGTTGGAGCAGTGGTTTGACCCAGTCTGATAATTGTTCTGTCCTAAGACCTTTTGAAATGGCTCCAGGCCCCGTGAATCATCAGCACAGGGGTTTGGGTTAAGTTGACCTCATGGCGAAGTCTAAGAGGATAAGTTTATGAGTGGTCTCTCCATGAACGGAGATGAATCCAATCCTGGTTAGACCCAGAGGTGGGGTTGATTTTCCCTGGGCTTCATTTTGCCGCTGCCCCAGCCCTACGTTTTCTGCTCCAAGTCGGAAGAAAGCCCAGGCAAGCAGAGCAATCGACTGCTTAGAGCCAGTCTGCTGCTTGGAAATGGTTTCCCATGAACTGAGAAGAACCCGACCTAGATTAGACCTAGCAGTGGGATTGGTTCTGTTTGACTGTCCCAGTCTCCATGGCTCTCCAGGCTAGTGAACTTTCCCTGTCAGGCCCCACTGGACGACGCTGTTGCACATCATCCTTGCAGCTCCTGCAGGTGGGTTCTCAGTCCTGGAGGAGGCTGCGGCTTTGGTCAGGGTTTTGTGATGTGCTTTTCAGTAGGAGGAGCCGTTGCAAACAGCAGGGGAATTTGCGGCTGTCATCACATCGCTAGAGTTAATTCGTGGGGCGGGGTTGCTCTCGGGAGATTGGACACTGGGGTCTGGCATGAAGGGTTCACCAGCATGTGACCATCCCGCACTAGGACTGGTGCATATGGTGGAAATAAATGACTTTTTTGGGGCTCCCATTGCACCAGGAGTTGCCCAGACCCCAGCCAAGATCAGGGCCCCGTCGCGCCGGGCGCCGCCCAGACCCCGGCCGAGGTCAGGGCCCCGTCGGGCCGGGCGCTGGCTGGACACCCTTTAAAAGACGACCCTTGCTCCAAAGAGCTTGGGGATCCTTAAGATGGGATTCAATCGCTTTCTGAAGATGCTTCAATCCACCCTCTGGCCTGGGAGCGTCAGGAAGCCGGCCTGGAGGATCCTCCCAGGGACCTGGGAATCTGCGACTGAATCTCTGCTTGCCAGGGTTTTTTTACAACACTGGCCACGTGGCTAATGGTTGGAAACCCCCTGTTACGATCTGAGCTGTCTCTAAGCCAGGGCAGGTCGCTGCCCAGGAGTTCACACGACATCTGTTTGCCCAGGGCTGAGGCCGTTGAAAGCGACTCGCAGATCCATCCTGCTCTGTGTGACTTCGCTCCACCGCACGGAGATCTGAAATCTCACTTGAATGAGCAGCCTGGGAGTCAGTGGACTCTGTTCCTGGCTCTGCCATTGGCCTGCTGTAGGGGGAGGGGGGACTCGGGTCAGTCACGGCCCCCCCGTGCCTCAGTTTCCCCAGTCTGGGTGGTGGCGGTAATGAGGCCTCCCTCATTTGTAAAGCACTTTGACATTTACAGCCCATAAGTGCCAGGGGTGGGCAGCTCGCAGCCCTGGGCAGAGATGACAGACGGAGGAGCCCAAGGCAACCATGAACCTGGCCAGGTGGCCGGAGGGACCTGGGCTCAGCGCTGACCTGCCCCTCCTCCTGGACTCCCTGTCTGCACTGGAGGGGCCGACCTGCCCAGGAAGGCAGCGTGAGGGGGCGAGGATGGGTCTGTGGTTCCCTCGAGCTCTGCCCGTGGGCCCGGGTCAGAGGAGCTCCTCTGCTCCCTCCCTGAGACAGGTCAGCCTGGGCGATCAGCTGGCAAAGGGTAGGCAGGCTGCCGTCTGTCTGGGTCCATCTCTCAGGGCCGGTCACTGTCTGTCTGTCTGGCTCTCGCCTGTCTCTCCCTGTCCGTCCTGCCCAGAGTCTGTGTGTGCCGGGGGATGTTCACAGCTACCGAGGTGGGCAGGGATGGTCCAGCCACTCTCACCCAGTGGGAATCCCCCCCCCGGCAGCGAGCCCTACTCCCAGTTCCACAGCAAGTAACCAGCCCTGAACAGGACACTCCACCTAGCAGGGGATGCAAGGGGCTCGCAGTGAGGCAGGGGCTGCGATGTGCTGTTCCCCCAGCGCAGCACCAGACACCAGGGTGATGGGCAGCGATATAGACTCTGTACCTGGGTCCCCATTCCAACCACCAGACCCCACTCCCCACCCAGAGGGGGGATCGAACCCAGGCATCCTGACTCCCAGCCCCCTGTTCTAACCACTAGACCCCACTCCCCTCCCAGAGCTGGGCAGAGAACCCAGAAGTCCTGACTCCCAGCCCCCCGTTCTAACCACTAGACCCCTCTCCCCTTGTAGAACTGCTAAATGAAATTGTTTTTAATTGTTCACTTTATTAATGTAACTTCATAAGTAAAGTGTTATGAATGAAACAACGTTCATTCATAAAACCAGTTACCCCAAGAACAGGCTAATTGACAATGAAGATGCTTGTTGAGAGCCAGAGCTGTTCAGTCAGCTGCCCTTGTACGTTTCACTGTCAATCCAATTCCTGCTTAAATCACTGAATGAGACTTGCACTGTTGCAGTATCGTAAGGTCTGTTCCCCATCCGCTACACTCGTCTACATTGTACCTTCTGCTCACTGTTTGCCATATTGGAATTCAAACCCCATTTCACAACGCTCCCTCCATTTTGTAATAGCTTCCTCCAACCTTCCTTTCTGCAAACCCTGCTGTGACCTTGTGAGTTAGTGCAGACGTGTGACTGAGGTATGGATGGGTGATGGAATCCACCTCCAGCCCCAGCCTGTCCTGATGAAATACAGTTCAAACCCCCCCGGTGAAGCCGCAGACAAGAGCCCTGGCAAAGTGAGCAGAGGCCACCCTAAAAAGTGACGGTGCAATAGAAGGAAGATCAAAGCCAGGTCCCAGGCTGAAAGTCGCCTGCAATTGCCGGTGATCGATCACCGAACCCAGAGGCAGTGGGACACAGCAAGACCCAGGGACTCTGCATTCACACCAAGCCCACAAAAAGGCTGGGTGAGATGGGAGATTTTGGAGGGTAACGTTCTGCTGCCAACATGGAAGGGCATCGGTGCCGGCCCAACAGAGACCCAGCCCGTCCTTGTGCCCGGCTTTCCTGGCCAGTTAGTAGCCACAAGCTACGAACCCAAGCTGCAAAATCAAGCCACAAACTCAAGCCATGTTCAGGACTGGGAACGATGCAGCAGCTGCAGAACATCTGATGGGTGTGTGGGTGTGTGTGTGTAGGTATTAGATATAATGTGTGTGTATACGGATTAAGATATTAGTTATTGGTCATAAATCAGATTTTTATAATAATAAATGTGGCATCTTTGTCTTGCCCCCTGAAAAGATCCTGTGTAGTTTTGTCTGTACAACACTCTCCCAGAGCTGGGGAGAGAACCCAGGAGTCCTGGCTCCCAGCCCCTCCCAGCCCAGAGTATAACCCGAGCCCTAGAGCGTTTCTCCAGGTCAGGGAGGGCTGCGGGGTCGCGGGGCGGATAGAAGGGTGTGTATGGAGGTAGGTGGGCTGACACATTTCTGTCCCTGGGGTGGTGATGGCCGTACGCTCACCGGCCAGAACAAACAGCAGCAGCTGATACCCAAGTGTGGGGACTTTCCCCAGGCTTCACGCTGAGCTGCTTTCGGTCCCCGGCCCCACCCGCCTCGGCAGCTCCTGGCTAAAATTACCCTGGAGGTGTGAAGCCGTGCGGGGATTTGCATAGCGGGGCAGCAGGGGCCAGCTGCAGGCTCCAGCGGGGAGGGAAGCTGGGGTGGGGCGCAGTGGGGAGCCACTGCCCAAGAGCCCGGGGCCAAGGCCCCTCGAGCACCCTGCCCATCATGGGCTGCATGCCAAAGTGTGGACATGTCGTGACATTGAATTTACAAAGGGCCTGCTCCATTTCAGAATCATGTATCAGTGTTTATTCAGCAGATTTATTTCATTACAGACTCGTTGGGGCAGGGTGAGGCTTGCAGAGACACAGTGAAATCAGCCAGGGGCTAGTCTGATCCATTGATTGATCCATCCGTCCATCCATCCAGCTACCTTCCCTCCATCCATCCATGCGGGTGCAGGATGACATGGGTAACTACGGGCTAGTTAGCCGGACACCAATCTCGGCCCAAGGCATGGAACAGCTGATGGGGCTACAATCTATAATGGATTAAAAGCGAGGTGTGCCGTTCATGACGACGTCCATCAACACGACGTTGGGCCGCATTGATCGCGTGAGCTGAACTTGGCTTTTTTTGTGGTGGATAAAGGGAACCGTGTTGTCATCTGACACTGAGGCATCTGTGAAGGCGACTGACTTGGGATGTTCTGACTGGGTTTTGCAGAACGCTCCTTTAATGTTGCTCCTATTGCAAACTGGCTAATCGGTTCCTAGGTGGAATCGTCACCTAATGGGGTGGCCCAGTTCTGTTCACTCTCTTTCCTGACAACCTCAAGGAAAATGAAAGATGATTCAGAGAGTTTAAGGCCAGAAGGCACCGTTAGTTCATCTCGTGTGACCTCCACCGGTGGGAGTAGTTCACCCAGGTACCCCTATATTGAGCCCTATAGCTTGTGTTTGACCAAACCATCTTCCCAAAAGGCAACCAGAAGATGGAGAATCCACCACGTCCCTTGGTAGTTTGTTCCAATGGGGAATCTCCCTCCCTGTTAGAAATCTGCACCTCCCTTTTTATCTGGCTTGATTTGGTTTTCACATTCAGCCTGCTGGTTTTCTCTGCTAGGTTAAAGAGCCCTTCGGTGCCCAGTATTTTCTCCTCATGAGGGTCCTTCTCCACCATAACCCCATCTCTTCTCAGTCTCCCCTTTGAGGAGCCCAACCAATGCAGCTTTTGATGTCTCTCCTGGTCAGGTGTTTTCTCCAGGTCTTGAGTCATTTTTTGTGGCTCTTTTCTGTACCCTTTCAAGCTGCGGACCTCAGAACCGGAGGCAGGGTTCCAGGCTTGGCCTCCCCGCTGCTGTACACAGAGGTAACCCCCCCCCCCGACTCCCACAAAAAGTGCCAATGATGAGGCAAAAATGGCAGAGTGGACACTACATCTGGGGACAAGGCGGCCATATTGCCTGCTCGCTAAGCTGGGTCTGTTTGATCACTGTGCGTTTTAACACAACCAGAGACAAGGTTGTGCATCTAGGAACAAAGGAAGGTGGGTTCCCTGCATCAGCTGGTGGACTGGGGACTTGGAAAAGGACTTAGCAGTCACACAGGTCCCGGTGTGATGCTGTAGTTAAGAGGGCAATGCCTTGTCTAAGGCCTTAGTGAGACTGTCCTGGGTTCTCTGCTCAGTTCATGGATTATAAGCCCACGAGGGACCCTGTGACCATCTGGCCTGGCCTGCTCTGTAACACAGGCTTGGGACTGCCCCAGGTTAGTTTCTGCTTGGACTAGAGCAGATCTTTTAGAAAATCATCCCGCCTTGCTTTAAAACCATTGCCAGGGACGGAGAATCCCCCAACCCGATGGAGAATTCCCCTCATGGCCGAACACTCGCACCTCGTTACTGAGCGTCCCTGGGACCGGCCGCAGCGCAGTCGCTTTGGAACAGCTCCCGCGCTCAGTCCCAGCATTGCCAGGAGCCTCCTCGGCACCAGGGCCAGAACCCGACTGATCTGGGGGAAAACTGGCAGCAGAAGGGGGAAAACGGGGGCCACATGGAGCCCCTGTCAGTTATCACAGCCTGGAGCCCAGTGACACTCGGACCCACGGGTGCTGAGTCCGTGGGTGCTTGGGGGGGGACATGAGGGGCTTGGGGAGGCCAGAAATGCTTGATGCAGGGCAAGGCCCCACCCCTGCTGCACCTCTTGCCCCCCTGCTCTGCCCCTGCCCCTGAGGCCCCCACTCCGCCTCTTCCCCCCCAACCCCCACCCCTGTTCCGCCTCTTCCCCCCCAACCCCCACCCCTGTTCCGCCTCTTCCCCCCCAACCCCCACCCCTGTTCCGCCTCTTCCCCCCAACCCCCACCCCTGTTCCGCCTCTTCCCCATAGGCTCCGCCCCTCACTCCGCCTCTTCCTGCCCCCGCTCCAAATGCAGCCACTGGCAAACCGTAAAGTCAGTGTTTGTGCTCGGAGCTCAGTGGTAGGAGCCGAGTTAGTGATCAGCATTACCCGAGAGAGCCCCAGCAGTGTGAACTGATTGTTTTATTCACTACGGTGCTATGGAGTCACATTTAAACAGTCTGACAGAAATATTGAGCACAAATCTCGTCTCACAGCAAATAAGTGAATCACTGAATTGGGTAATGACATCGTTAACGCATCCCAAGGGGTTAATCACTTAGATTGGTTCCTAACTAAATCACGCAGCGTTTTAACCACACGTACTGCAAAGAGCCACAGGAGACACTGACCTACCACCTCTGCAATTGTGTATAGATCAAAGCACTCTTGGGGGGCACCACTAATGCCTTCCAGAACAGCAATGTCATGCTGCCATTATATAAATCCATGGGACGCCCATTTCTTGAATACTGGGTGCAGTTGTGGTCGCCCCATCTCAAAAAAGATACGTTGGAATGGGAAAAGGTTCAGAAAAGGGCAACACAAATGATGAGGGGTGTGGAATGGCTGCCATATGAGGAGAGATTAATAAGACCGGGACTTTGCAACTTGGAAAAGAGACGGCTAAGGGGCGATATGATAGAGGACAATAAAATCGTGACTGGTGTGGAGAGAGAAAATAAGGAAGTGTTATTTACTCCTTCTCATAACACAAGAACTGGGGTCACCCACTGAAATGAACAGGCAGCAGGTTTAAAACAAACGAAAGGACGTCTTCCTTTATGCAACACAGTCAACCACTGTGTGTCAGAGGATGCTGTGAAGGCCAAGACTATAACAGGGTTGAAAAATGAACTGGATCAGTTCATGGAGGACAGGTCCATCGATGGCTATTAGCCAGGGCAGGCAGAGGTGGTGTCACCAGCCTCTGTTTGCCAGAAGCTGGGTGTGATGTACTTCCCTGGGGTGGAACCTGGAACTGGGGTACCACCGAGCCCTCTGTCTGCCCGGCCTGGGCTCCCTCTCACACTGTGCTGCTGTGCCAAGCTGCAGACGCCTCCCCGGTCCTGCACTCACCCAGCCTTACAAGCAGGGACACACCCAGCTGCAGTGACATGAATGCTGCCGCCAGCCGCACATGAACCAACGATCGAGAGGCTCCAGCCAATTCCCCCAGCTCCCCAGCTAGGACCCGAGAGCTGTCCTGTCTTTCTCTGGTCAAAAGTCTGACCCGTGTAAGTTATTACCCAGTCTGCCCCTCCCTCAATGTGGCACCAGCCCCCGTTCCTGAGCAGATTTCCCCTGCTGCTTCAATACACAGTGTTTTAGGTAAAAAAATATAAAACAGATTTATTAACTACAGAAAGTTCGATGTAAGTGATTGTAAGTAATAGTGTACAGATCAAAGTTGGTTACCTAAGAAATAAAACAAAATTGCAATCTAAGTTGTGTTCACTAGACAGGATTTGAATCAAGCCATGTCTCACCCTGATGGTACAAACAGTTCACCAATCTTCCATACACAGGCTGGGATGGATGACTCCTTTCCTGCCTGGGAGCACCTCCCCGGTTCAGTCTTCGTTCCTCTGGTGTTTCCAGGTGTTGAGTTGGGCAGGGGGGAGTGAGGCTACGTGATGATGTCACTTCCTCTTTTATAGCTTCTTCCATGTGGAGGGAACTTCATTGTCCCAGCTGAAGTTCCCCGCACAGTTAGTGGAAAAGTTCAGGCACAAGATGGAGTCCGGTGTCACATGAGCTGGTTACATGCCCTTGCCTGCTTCGATGAGTCATAGCAGGGGCCATTCCCCATATTCTGGCTAAAACGTTCCCAGGAAAGTCCATCAGGTGGGGATAAGCTTCTTCCATGGTCTATTGTGTTCACTGATGGGCCATCAACCACAATGTGCTGGCTAGACTGGATGTAAATTGCCTCGTGGGTGTCACCCCAGGGGCAAACACATTTGAAATACAGGTACATAGTCAATATTCATAACTTCAGATACAACGACAGCACATACAATCCAACAGGATATTCATGTGCAACAGATCAAGACTTTCAGAGCAGGGTTTCTCAAACAGGGGTCGCTGCTTGTGTAGGGAAAGCCCCTGGCGGGCTGGGCCGGTGTGTTTACCTGCCCCGTCTGCAGGTCTGGCCCATTGCGGCTCCCACTGGCCGCGGATCACTGCTCCGGGCCAATGGGAGCTGCTGGAAGTGGCGCAGGCCGAGGGACTTACTGGCCGCCGCTTCCCGCAGCTCCCATTGGCCCAGAGCAGCGGGAAGGCACAAGCGACAACCCCTGTTTGAGAACAAGGCATACTGTGTACAAAACATAGCATAATCCTATCACCATGGTACATGTGGGGGTGCCAGGGTGCTGCCTTGGGGTACAGAATGTCCCACTGGGAATGGATGCCAGGGGACAGATCACTTGATGATCACCCGTCCTGTTCACTGCCTCTGGGGCGCCTGGCACTGGCCCCTGTCGGCAGACAGGACACTGGGCTGGATGGACCCTTGGTCTGACCCCGTCTGGCCCTTCTTATGCTCAGACTGGGACAGACTCCCCCTCACCTCTTGGGCCCCCTCACGGGGCCGGCGCCCCCGGTGGGCAGTTGCAGCAGCGCTGTGGGGGTTTCTCTGCCAGGTGACTCTGGCTGAGTCAGTCTTTAGCCCACCCCTTATGGGGACCCAGATTAACCTGTCTTTACCAGAAACAAAACCTCCCAGCCTCTCTGGGGCTCCCCTGCAGCCAGGCTCTCAGCCGGTTACTCAGGGGCATTCCCAGGGCCCCTTGCTCAGGCAGGAGCATTCTTGCATCCTACTGTCACTTCCCACTAGCCTGTCCCCTAGCTGGGCCCTCCTAGCGCTGACTCCTGACTTCTTTTCTACCAGGAGCACCTGGCCCCTCTCAGGTGGGGCTCATCCTGTCATCAGGGGGGGCTAGGCCCTGGGCTTTCCTGTTTCCTGGGTCCTGCCTCGGCGCCGGGAGGCTGGACCTGGTGACCTCCTGTGGACCCCTCTGGCCCGATGTTTCTGTGACACTACGGTGAGACCCCGCATGGCTGACCAGCCAGACCAGTATTACAGGGGGAAGCAGGGAGGAAGGTGGACCCCCGGGCATGGGTGAAACAGGGGTGCAGGGGGTGCATGCAGAACTCCCAGCATGGGTGGAAGAATGCGTGTCCCAGCTGCAGGAGAAAGTGGGAAGACACAGCTTCCTGCATGCGGGGCAGACTGAGGAGTCCCTGAAACGGAGGGGCTGGGAGGGCAGCACACCGGGAACGTGTGTGTGGGGGAAAGGAAGCACGTGAGGAGCCCCAGGGGTGAGCTGTGAGCTCAGCCAACAGAAGCTACATGACCTGCGACCCTTGAATTTCCATGTTGAATTTGTCTCGCTTCAGCTGCCAGCCACTGGCCCTGGTTAGACCTTTGTTGGCCAGAGGGACGAGCCCCCCACCATCAAATTTCTGTCCCCCAGGTGGGTGCTGGTCGGCTGGGATTGAGTCACCCCTTCGCCTCCTCTTCGCTGGCCTGGAGTTTATCCAGGATTCCAGCCACGGTCGCCCCAGGGCTAAGACAGGGCTAGTGCCTTTGTAGCCAATCTAGTCCATTGATTCATGGGCAGGTTATAGGGTGAGTTGAGGACGGTGGGGAAAGAGGTTTCTGAGGGCTCCCATCCAGCACATGGGTCCGAGGGCTGAAAGCTGAAGCTGGACAAATTCAGAGTAGAAATCTGGGGCACGTTTCTAACAGGGAGGGTAACAACTAGGGGGTGTTGGGTTAAACAGTCCCTCCCTCCCCCCTCCTCTGGGACTTTCCAGCTCTTCACGCTGACTCACCAGAGAGAGCCAACTTTGCATTTCTGCCTCTGGGGACGCAAGGCAGAGCAGGGTGTGAGAAAAACAGGAAACATCTGCCCTGGTGAGATTCAGCTGCCCACCCCCAAAGACAGCAACATGGCCAGAGCGGCTAGCCAAAGCTAAGCTGATATATCTACCAGAGAATCACAGAAATATCTGGCTGGAGGGACCTTGAGAGGTCACCATATCCAGCCTTCTGCTCTGAGGCAGGACAAAGTACACGTTGACCAGCCCTGGCAGGTGTTTGTCCAACCAGTCTTAAAAACCTCCAGTGATGGGGACTCCACAACCTCCCTTGGAAGCCTGTTCCAGAGCTTAACTAGTCTTAGAGTTACAGAGTATTTCCTATCAGAGGGGTCGCTGTGTTAGTCTGTATCCACAAAAACAATGAAGAGTCCGGTGGCACCTTAAAGACTAGCAGATTTATTTGGGCATAAGCTTTTGTGGGAAAAACTCACTCCTTCAGATGCATGGAGTGAAAGTTACAGATGCCGGCATTATTATACTGCCACACGAAGAGAAGGGAGTTACCTCACAAGTGGAGAACCAGTGTTGACAGGGCCAATTCAATCAGGCCCAAATTCTTTTACATAGACTGTCCTGTTTGGCCAATGTACATGGCAGAGGGGCATTGCTGGCACATGATGGCATCTATCACATTAGTAGATATATCTACTATGGCATATTTATGGCCTATATCACATCTACTCTGTGACAGATGCCATCATGTGCCAGCAATGCCCCTCTGCCATGTACATTGGCCAAACTGGACAGTCTCTATGCAAAAGAATGAATGGACACAAATCAGACGTCAGGAATGGTAACATACAAAGCCAGTAGGAGAACACTTCAATCTCCCTGGACATTTGATAACAGATTGGAAAGTAGCCATCCTGCTACAAAAACACTTCAAAAACAGACTTCAAAGAGAAACTGCAGAACTACAATTCATTTTCAAATTTAACATCATTAATTTGGGCTTGAATAGGGACTGGGAGTGGCTGGCTCACTACAAAACAACTTTCCCTCTCTTGGTATTGACACCGCCTCATCAATTATTGGGAGTGGACCACAGCCACCCTTACTGAATTGGCCCTGTCAACAGTGGTTCTCCACTTGTGGGGTAACTCCCTTCTCTTCGTGTGTCGGTTTAACAATGCCGGCATCTGTAACTTTCACTCCGTACATCTGAAGAAGTGGGCTTTTTGCCCACGAAAGCTTGTGTCCAAATAAATCTGTTACTCTTTAAGGTGCCAAAGTATTTTCTAATCACCAACCTAACTGTCCCTGCTGCAGATGAGGCCCGTTACTTCTTGTCCTACCATCAGTGGCCATGGAGAACAATGGATCCCTGTCCTCTTTAGAACAGCTCTTCACAGATTTGATTATCAGCTCCCACTCTGTCTTTTTTTCTCAAGACTGAACATGCCCCGTTTTTTTAACCTTGCCTCCTAGGTCAAATTTTCTAACCCTTTGATCGTTTTTGTTGCTCTCCTCTGGAATCTCTCCAGTTTCTCCCCCTCTTTCCTAAAGTCGGGTGCTCAGAATTGGACACAATGGGACTCCACCTGGCACTCAGTCACAGTGCCGAGTAGAGCGGGACAATTCCCTCCTGTGTCTTACATCCGACCCTCTTGTTCCCTCCCCAGCCCAGGGATCTTAGCCTTTTTTTGCAACTGCATCACATTGTTGCCTCATTTCCGGTCTCTGATTCACTCAACCCCTCAGTGCCTTTGCAGTTGTGCTACCGTCTAGCTCAGGGGCAGGGAAACGTTTTGGCCTGAGGGCCGCATCGGGTTTCGTAAATTGTATGGAGGGCTGGTTAGGGGAGGGAGTCATGGCCCGGTGCCCACCTCCTATCTGCCCCCCCTCCGGGACTCCTGCCCCATCCAACCCCCCATTCCCTGACAGCCCCTCTGGGGCCCCTGCCCCATCCACCCCCTCCGCTCCCTGTCCCCTGACTGGCCCCCGGACCCCCATCACCCCATCCAACCCCTCCTCTCATTCCTGATGGCCCCCCATGGACCCCAGCCCCATCCAACCACCCCTTCTCCCTGTCCCCTGACTGGCCCCGACCCCCTGCCCCTAACGGCCCCCTGCCACCCCATCCAACCCCCCCTCCTTCCTGACTGCCCCCCCGGGACCCCTGCCCCCATTTAACCCCCTGTTCTCCCCCCAACTGCCCTGACCCCTATCCACAGCCCCGCCCCATGACCACCACCTCGAACTCCCCTGCCTTGTATCCAACCCCTCTGCCCCCTCCCCCCTTATCACGCTGCCTGGAGCACCGGGCCATGCTGCCGCCGCTGCCACCGCTGCCACCACCGCGCAGCACAGAGACCGGGTCTGGTCAGGCTCTGCAGCTGCGCTGCCCCAGGAGCTCACAGTCCCCCGCCCAGAGCCTTGCGCCGGCGACAGAGCGAGCGAGCTGAGGCTGTGGGGGAGGGGGGACAGCAAGGGAGGGGCCAGGGGCAGCCTCCTGGGCCAGGAGCTTGGGGCCGGGCAGGACGGTCCCACAGGACCGATGTGGCCCGCGGGCCATCGTTTGCCCATCCCTGATCTAGCTGGTCTGTCCCCACTTTGTAGCTGTACCTTGAATTTTTCCTTCCTAAGCGCAGTCCTTTTGAATTCGAATCCTGTTCTCCAAAGAGCTTCCCACCCTTGCTAGCTTGGTGTCATCTACAGATTTTATGAGCACGGTCTCCGCTCCGTCATCCAAGTCACTAAACAAAATATGAAATAATACCTGACCCAGGACTGACCCCTGTGGGACCCCTACTAGATACGCCCTCCCAGTTTGACAGAAAACCATTGAGAGCGACTCTGTGGGGATGCCCTTTCAGCCAGTGGTGCACCCACCTTACAGGGATTTCATCTAGACCACATTGTCCTGGTTTGCTTACGACAGTGTCGTGTGGAACTGTGTCAAAGCCTTACTATCATCAAGGTATATCACATCTACTGCTCCCCCCATCCACCAGGCCACTAACCCTACCAGATTAGGGTGGTTTGGCATGATTTGTTCTTGACAAATTCCTGCTGGCTGTTCCTTATCACCCTCTTATCCTCTAGGTGTTTACAAAATGATTGTTTAATAAGTTGTTCTAGTAACTGATCAATCAATCTCTCTCCCTCCATATGTTTTCTTTCTTTCTTTCTTTCTTTCTTTCTTTCTTTCTTTCTTTCTTTCTTTCTTTCTTTCTTTCTTATCAGTGGTAACTTTTTCCTGCCCTGGAGATCTCTCCTTGCTGATCCTCTGTCCCAGCCTGAAGAAGTTGAGGGACAAAGGCCGTGCTCTATGGGTTTGTAGCTAGGTCCCCCACCTTCCATCGGGGTCAGTTCAACAGGCACCACTCAGTCTATTCCCCATGCCCAGTGGCGCCTCCTACAGACACAGTGGAGGGTCTCAGGGGCCCCTGAAAGTCAGGGATGGAGGCTATGAACAACAAGGAGCCCACATTGAATATTTATTTATTTACGGTCACTCAGTGCAAACCACAAAAGTCACAAAAAACAGCCGGGAGCTAAATATGCAACATTCAGAGCAACAGAGACAAAGCCATTTGTGATCCGGCCCCGGGGGGGGGGAGGGGCTGGCTGGCTCAGGGGGACAGGGAATGGGGCACAGGGCCCTTATACACTAGGGGGCACCGGCTCCAATCTAGCCCCAGGGTGGGGGAATGGGACATGTGGCCTTTCCCTCTAGGGGGCGCTAGCTCTGATCCAGCCCAGAGCAGGGACTGTTGGGCTCAGGAGGGTGGGAAGGGGGAGAGGGGTTGTTCCCTCGCTAGGGGCGCTGGCTCCCTGCATGATACGAGTTGTCCGGTCGCAGCCAAGCTCCGAGCAGGGCAGCATCCCCAGTGGCTGAGGGCTGATTAGCCCATGTGGGGTGAGCTCCTTGCTCCCCCCGGGGGCTCTCCCAGGGGCACAGCGCTGGTGGGGGGCAGCTGTGGGACTCAGGGCGGTGTCGCCAATGGAGCCGGGAGTCCTGGCCCCTTGTCTCTGGGCAGATGGGGGCAGCAGCTTCTACACCACGCGCTGGATCACGTTCTTGTACTCGGGGCCCCTCGTGCGCTTCAGCTGCACCACGGTGGAGAAAAGCCACTTCACCTGCGGGGGGAGGGGCAGAGAGAACAGGGGTGAGAGGGGTCAGCGCTGGGGGGAGCTGCTCTGTCTGTCTGTGTCTTTCCTTCCTGCTTTTCTGTCTGTGTCTCATTCATTCAGTCTCTGTCTTATTCACCCATTCTCCTTTCTCCTTCATTCTTCTCTTCTTCCTTTCCCCTCCACGCTGCCCTCTACTGTGCTAAACTCATTAATTCCTTCGTTCCTACGTTCGTTCTCTCTCTCTCACCTTGAACAGGGTCACGGTGGCGCTGTAGCACACGCTCAAGAGGAAGAGGGTAATGAAGACCGAGATGGTGGCCCAGAGGCCGTCTAAGTCCTCGTCGCCGTCCTCACTGCAAAACTCACCTGACACGATCACCTCTGTTGAGGAGAGAGAAAGAGCTGTCAACTCCGACTCAGCCACTGAGACAGAGAGAGCTCGGATTGTGCGATCAACACCAACCCGCCTTCTCTACCCATCCTTCCATCCCTTCACTCATCTATCTCTGGATACATCCATCCATCTGTGACAACAAACCATCCATCATTCCATCCCTAGACACATCCCTCCTTCCATTCATCCATCTCTAGATGCATCCATCCATCCATCTGCCCATCCCCATTCACCCCTCCATTCATCAATGACCACAAACCATCACTCCATCCATCCCTAGACACCTCCATTGATTCATCAATGCCTGCACCATCCATCTCTGGATACTTCTGTCCACCCATCCATCCATCGATCCATCCCTAGACATCTCTATCCATCTATCCATGCATGCACCCATCCATGTCTAGATACCTCCATCAATCCATGACCACAAACCACCCATTGATCCATCCATCAATCCATCCCTAGACACCACCATCAATCCCTCCCTCCCTTCCTCCCTCCATCTCTAAATACATCCATCCATCCAGCCCCACTCACCTCTCCATTCATCCATGACCACAGACCATCTATTAATCCATCAATCCATCCCTAGACACGTCCATCCATCCATCTATGCCTCTCCACTGCACTCAATCCATGACCACAAACCACCCATCAATCCATCAGTCCATCCTTAGACACCTCCATCCATCCAACCATCCCTAGATGCACCCCTCCAGCCATCCATCTTTAGGTACATCCATCCATCAATCCATGACCATGAACCATCATCCCTAGACACATCCCTCCATCCATCCCCACAAACCATCCATCCATCCATGCCTCCACCCTCCATCTCTAGATACCTCTGTCCATCCATTACCACAAACCACCCATTGATCCATCCATCCATCCCTAAACACCTCCATCCATCCATCCCTGACCACCAACCATCATCCCTAAGAACATAAGAATGGCCATACTGGGACAGATCAAAGGTCTAGCCAGCCCAGTATCCTGTCTACCGACAGTGACCAATGTCAGGTGTCCCAGAGGGAGTGAACCTAACAGGTAATGATCAAGTGATCTCTCTCCTGCCATCCATCTCCACCCTCTGACATACAGAGGCTAGGGACACCATTCTTTACCCATCCTGGCTAATAGTCATTAATGGACTTAATCTCTATGAATTTATCCAGTTCTCTTTTAAACTCTGTTGTAGTCCTAGCCTTCACAGCCTCCTCAGGCAAGGAGTTCAACAGATTGACTTGCGCTGTGTGAAGAAGAACTTCCTTTTATTTGTTTTAAACCTGCTGCCCATTAATTTCATTTGGTGGCACCTAGTTCTTATATTATGGGAATAAGTAAACAACTTTTCCTAGAAACACCCCTACATCCAGCAATCTATCCATGACTGCAAACCCCCCATCCATCCATCAGTCCATCCCTAGACACATCCCTCCATCCATCCATCCATCCCCACAAACCATCCATCTGTCCATGCCTCCACTGTCCATCTCTAGACACCTCCATCCATCCATCCATCCCTAGATGCACCCCTCCATCCATCCACCCACCCCTGCCTGCTGTGATGAAATGAAGGATGCAGAACCTCCCAGCTCTCATCTCACTCATCCCATGTGGCCGTGGCCCTACACCCTGGCACTGAAGCTTGGCCGCCTGTTGAATTTCTCTGTGCCTTAGTTTCTCTGCCTGTGAAAGGTGGCTCAGGATCCCTCTGAGGTGTGCGAGGTGCCGGGATGCTGCCATGGTGGGGGAGCGCCCTAAAGACCAGGATGGATGGATTTCACACGTGTGCCTCTATGACCCTGCTCCCAGTGTAACAAAACCCCCAGGAGTCACTTCAGATGGAACGCAGCCACCTCTGGGCCTGTTTATCCCGGGCTCTCTTGCCCAGGTGCAGCCTGTAGTTGCCTCGGCTGAGGGAGGTGGGGATTTTGAACCCTGTCACTTTTATGAACAGAGCCACAAGTATTTTAAGGATGGGATCTCAGGTCTCTCTGACATGACAGATGCTGCTCCCTGAGCATGGTGCCCCCTACTGAGCCCCCTGCCCTAGGGATGTCTGGAGAACAGGTGCATGGATCTGTGTGGGTGCATGTTTGTCTCTTTCTGTGTTGTGTGTCTCTCTGTGGGTACAAACACGACAGCCCAGGTGGGAGGGTCCCTGGGTCATGCCATGTTACAGGTGTGTCCATCTGCCCTGGACTGAGCTCTCTCTCAGCCACCCCCCCTACTCTCTTACTCTGTGTGCCCTTATGCTGCCCCAGGATAACAGCCCTAACACTGCCGCTGCAGGCTACCCCCCTTTCATGCCAGGTGTGAGCTCTGTGCTCGCACTGGTGGGTTTGATTCCTGCACTCGCCCATCCAGCTTTGGGGCTGACACACACCTGGGGGGCGGGGGGAAGGTGTGTGAGTGAGGGGCTGGGTAGGAGATGGGGCATCTGCATCATCCGTTCCACCCCACTGTCGGGGTCCCCATGTCACCAGAGCTAGTGAGACTTTAGGTGATTCCCTGCTTAGTGTGTGCTCCAGATAACAGCCCTACTACTGCTGCTGCTTTGTGGGGACTGAGCCCAGGAGCTGATCCCTGGTGTGGGGTGTTTGCTGTATGTTGTCCTATCTCCCCCTCCACAGCTGCCGCTGCAGGTAAGGGGTGGAAGGAGACCCCATAGCCTCCTAGCCAGCAGAAGAGTTTGTGTGGGGGTCAGGGTATTTTAATTACCTTCCCCCACTGACTCTGTCTGGCAAACCCCCATGGGGAATCTGCTCCTTTCTGGGGTAGAAGGGGGTGTAGGGTAAATGCTGATCATGGTAAGGTGTCCCCGTGGGTACGCATGGATAATAGACTAGAGAGGATCCCGCCTCAATGAGATGCCAGGGATGGCTTGGCCATCCACCAATCCACCTACCCTCCAGCCATCCCATGGTCCATTCATCCTTATCTCTAACCGTCCTCCATATCTTCCATCCATCCACATAGATCTATACCCATCCATTCTCCTACCTCCCCATCCATCCATCCATCCATCCATCCATCCATCCATCCATCCATTGTCATCCCTAACCACCCATCCATTCATCCTCATCTATCACTGACCATCTGTACCAGCCCATCCATCCATATAGATCTATACCCATCCATTCTCCTACCTCCCCATCCATCCATCTCCAGCATCATCCCTAACCATCCATCCATCCATCCTCACCCATATCTTCCATCCGTACATGCAACCCTATCCACTTATCCATCCCCAAACATCCATCACCATCTGTCCCCATTAACACACTCAGTCGTCCATCCATCCATTGCCATATTCACCCATCCACTCATCCTCATCTATCTATCACTGATCATCTGTACCAGCCCATCCATCCGTCTGTCGGTCCATCCCCATCCATTCTCATTTTCCTATCACCATCCATCCTGTCGGTACTGATCCATTACGATATGCACCTACCCATCCATTCATTCATACATCCATCTGTCCCCACCCATCTCCACCTCTAGCCATCCATCTATCGCAGTCCATCTATGGCCATCCATTTATCCACCCCTTCATCCTTCAGAATGGGTACCCCTCCAACCTTCACCATAGATTTATCCATCCATCCCCATCCACTTATCCATTGGCACCGCACCTGCGAACCATCCAACCATCCTTCCCTCAGTGCAGTGCAGTCTAGTGGGACTGGGTGGGACTCTCAAAACACCTGGGTTCTGTTTCTAGCCTGGTAACGGATGTAACCTTGGGCAGGTCCCTGCCCCTCTTGGCGTCTCTGTTTCTTCTCCCTCTTTCTCTATCTAGGTGTGAGCCCTTTGACACAGGGACTGTCTCCCACGGTGTCTGTGCCACACCCAGCCCAACAGGGCCCTATCTGAGCTGGGGGTGGAGGTGCAATTTAATCCAAATAATAATCTCTCTCTCTCTCTCTCTCCATCTCTCTGTGATATCTGTTGGTCTATGAATCCTTCCCTCTGAAGTATGTATGTATCCATCTAACCATCTCTCTGAACACCTGGCCTTCCAACTGAGCTGGGCTTGGACATATTTATGTGTGTAACTGTCCATTTACCCCCCTCTCCATCATTGCTTTTGTGGTGTGTATGTACCCACGTATCTACCCATCCTTCCTTCCATGGCATCTATCTATGTATCTCCCCATCCATGCATGGTATATATGTATCCACCCATACAGGATCTGGGAATTGGCATCCCCAGCCTTATAGCATCTCAGTTTCTCCCAGCCTGCCACCTGGGACCTTGCCCGCCTTGGGCGACCCGCAGATTTCACCCAGTCACACCACAAGAAGGAGACCTGGGTGTGAGCTCAGACTAGTTCCATTTATTCGCTTGTTGTCACTGAGGGCACAGAGATTATTTACAGGAAGCTGTACTGGACAGTGCTAGCAGTGGGGCTGGGAGGAGCCTTCTTCATTTACCGGAGTCTTTGCTGACGCTGCGTTGGGTGAACTTCAATGAGAGGGCTTCGTGGATGACCATGCAGGTGTAGACGTCCCCTCTGTTCCAGCTGTCCTTGCTGGCTGACAGCTTGCTGTAGAGGAAGAAGTTCGAGTCGCCGGCTCCGTCCTTGATGGTGGGAGTGGTGATATATTCCAAGGTCTCATCGGGTTTGTGGTTCTTCATCCACTGCACCGAGATGTCCTCGGGGTAGAAGTCCCGCACCAGGCAGGTGATGCTGACAGAGTCTCCTTTGTTGCTGACGGAGTCTTTGGAGCTGCTCAGCTCCTCGTTGTGGGGGCGCAGGAGGTAGATGCCAGGGGCAGACCGCCTGCCTACGGTGGGTGGGGACAGAGGACACAGATGAGCCATGCACATCACTCAGCTGGGGCCACGTGGGGAGAAGGATGGGGCGTGTGTGTGTGTGGGGGGGTAGGAAGATCCCCTCTCTCCTCCGGGACGGAGGGGCTGGGGACTGGGAGCTGGAAGTCCTGGAGCAGAGGATGGGAGATAGGATGGTCTCCATCTCACATGGGGACGCAAAGGGACCCAGGGCTGGGATCCCAGGTTGTTGGGGGTTGGGGCTTTCCCTTATGGAGCATCCCTCCCCGCTAGGGAACGGGGACTGGGACTGAGTCTCTCCCCTAAGGGACCCTGCTCTCCTCCTACCTGGCTTCTTGGAGATCGATTTGATGAGGGGCGAGGGCAGCTCTGAGTGCTCCACTTTGCAGGTGAAGGTCTCTCCGGCCTCCCAGTCGCGGGTGAAGATGGGCATGGAGCTGGAGGCGGTGATGGTGCTGTTGAACTGCTCAGTGAGGGTCAGGGGTTCAGGGACAATGGACCCTGGCTTCTCCCGGGACCAGACCACCTGGAGGCCGGAGTCGCTAGGCAGGTTGACCACCAGGCAGGTGAGCATGGGGCTCTGGGCCACGTACAGGGCGGCAGGAGACGGGGGCACCAGGAAGACTTGGATGTCGCTGGGAGACGTTGTTTCTTCTGGGGATGGGAGAGCCCAGGTCAGTCGCTAGGCCTGGTCTGCCCTGCCCAATCCCAAGCCCATCCCAGTCTCCTCCCAACTCCTCTCCCCCCTTGAGCCCAGCCCGGTGTCCCCCTCCCCTTCCTAGCAAGCCTGGGCCCACTCAGCGTCACCTCGGCACTTGCGGGCGTGGTCCTGCTTTCTGGTGGCGGAGCCCGGGTGGGACACCTGGCAGGTGTATGTCTTGCCCTCCAGCCACACGTCCTGGGAGACACTGGCATTGCTGCGGGTGCTGAAGGTGCGGCCGTCGGCGTCCTTCTTGGCAGGGGCGGTGTCCCCATGAAGTAACTCGGGCTCACCGTCCACCAGCCATTCCACCTTCAAAGGCTCAGGGTAGAAGCCGGAGATGAAGCAGAGCAGCTGGATGGCACCTGGCTTGGTGGTGCAGGAGGAGTGGAGGACGTGCACCTCGGGGGCGTGGGGTTCAATGGGGGTGGACTCTGGGGGAAGGGGGACGGGTTAGTTGTTGTACAGACCCCTCCTGAGCCGCCCCCCCACTCCCTGCTGCACAGCGCCCCCTGCTGAGCCCCCCACTCCCTGCTGCACGGCGCCCCCTGCTGAGTCCCCCGCTCCCTGCTGCACAGCGCCCCCTGCTGAGCTCTCCCCACTCCCTGCAGCACAGCGCCCCCTGCTGAGTCCCCTGCTCCCTGCAGCACAGCGCCCCCTGCTGAGTCCCCCGCTCCCTGGAGCACAGCGCCCCCTGCTGAGCCCTCTGCCCCTTTCCCTGCATTGCAGCCCCCATCGCTTCTCTTGGCGTGGTCTCTCTCTCCATCCACCCACCCTTCGGTGTCTCCACACCCAACACTATCTACCTGTTCCCATTCACTCCCATCTCTCTGAGGTGTCTCTCTCCATCCACCCACCCACCCCAGCGACTCCATCAGCTCACAGCACTAGCAGGCTCCCAGCCTCTCTCCCTGCAGCAGTCACCAGAGCAGGGACCAGAGAGACCCCCCAACCCCTCCCTCCCCCCCGGGCTGCACCGCGCCATCCCTACTTGGGATTTCCTTGGAGATGCTGGAGCTGGTGGGCTGGTGCTCTACGGTGCATCGATAGGTGTTAGACTCCCAGCTGGTGGCCGGGACGGTGACCTGGCTGCTGAGCGAGTAGAGGCTGCTGGAAGGTTGCAGCACGGAGGGATAGGTCCTCACGCCCGAGGAGCCGACATTGGGGCTCCATGTCACGGTGACCGGCTCGGGGAAGTAGCCTTGGGCCAGGCAGCCGAAGGTGACCTGGGAGGTGGTGACTTCGCCGGTGCAGGAGGTCAGGGGGAAGACAGACGGGGCCATGGCACTAGCTGCAAAGGGAGAGAGAGCGAGGCCATGAGACACAGCCCCACTGAGCCCTGCCCCGCTCCGTGCAGCACAGGCCCTAGCGTGGCACTGGGGCAGCACTCAATGCCGGGGGAGAGCGTCCCCTAGCGAGCCCCACTCTGCTCCATTCACACAGCACAGCTTGGGGTGAGACTGTTGACAGTTGCAAGGTCCTACTAATGTCTGTGTGTAAGTGGGCGCCTGAGATAGGCTGCCCCTCGTCTTCCAGGTTGTGTCACAGACTGAGCAGGATCAGGGCCCCCAGTTCCCTTGGTGCTAAACAGACCCAGTGTGTGATCGGGGCCCCATTAGACTGGGTGCTGCAGAGAGACACAATGACAGACAATCCCTACCCCACAGAACTTACAGGCCAAATAGGCAAGATAAAGGAAGGGTCAGAGGGGAAACTGAGGCATCGAGCGAGGAAGGGACCTGGTCACAGCAGGACAGTGGCACAGCCAGGTAGAGAACCCAGGAGTCCTGTGTCCCACCCTCTGCTCTGTGGACTGGATGATGCATTGTGCTGTGCTGCTGGTCAGCAGTAACACGGGTTGATTTCACAGAGTGAAGGGCTGTTCCCAGTAATTTGCACTGGGTTGCTCCTGAGGGAATTAGGTGCCGAAGTGGCAGAGAAATTCCCCTTGGAGAAATCACAGCATCTGCAGGTAGAAAATAACCCAAGATTTTGACCAAGGAACTGAAATTGGGAGACACATCTGGGCTCTCGAAGACGTGTCGTACCACTAACGTTTGGGTTTTCAGGTCTCCAGCTGAAGACGTGCAGAAGTTATTCTAGCAATTGTAGCTTGGGTACGAATATTAAATGTTATATTCTCATTAGGCTCCTAGGTTCATTGCTAACATCATCAGCCCCTAGTGGCCAGTTAGCAATTCTGTATCTCAAACACACGTCGTTAGAGTCCTGGGAACTCACTTGAGACACCCGTAGGAGGGACTGGGACTGTCCAATTCAACTTGGGACATATGGGCCCTTTGGGTTAGAGTTCGAATTATAATTATACATGGGGAGGAGGATGAAGGGTTCGCGGTTAGGGTTAGGTGCTGGGGTTAAGGGCTATAGGTTGCAGGGATAGAATTAAGGGCGATGGTTTAATGGTTTGGGTCAAATACCCTTCCACCCTCAAGTTCAATATTTGACGTGTTGTGATTGGATTTCTAGCCAATTTTGCCGCCGTTCAACCTTCAGATACCAACCGGTTCTGCTGACATTTCCCAGAGGGACTTAGTGACACTCTTGGGTCCTATCCCCACAGGGCCAGTTTTCCATGACAAATTCATTATTCTGAAGCTGGGATGCTTGATACCCAACTGGAGACACAGAAACCCTAGTGCTCAGAGGGTCAAGGTGGGGAGGTTTGGGTTAGAGCTGGGGTTATGGTTAGGGGTATAAATGGTTGTTAGTACTTGTATCACAGTGGTCTAGAAAACCCAATTTAGGACCAGGATCCATTGCACCAGGAGCTTTACAGAGAAATAACAATGAGGACTCTACTGATCCCAGCACCATTGCAGCCTGAGCAATCTAAAGTCAGGGTTCGGGGGATAAGGTTGGGACCTTAGGGTTAGGGGTTGGGTTTGAAGAGGGGGTCAGAGTTGGGGGTCAGAGTTAGGGAGGAGGGGTTAGAGAGCTGGGGTTAGGGATGAGGCTAGGACTCTAGGGAAAGGGGGAGGATTAGGGTGTTGGGGTTAAGGAATGGGTGCATCTGTCGGGGGTTAGGATGCTGGGGTTAGGGTTATGGTTAGGGAGCTAGGACAGAGTTAGGGGTCTAAGTAGTTGGGTTTGAGGTTTGGTTTAGGGTCATAGTTCTGGGGTTAGGGTAAAAAACCTTCCCTCCCCCAAACTCAGTAGTCGACTGGTTATCACCACCCCTAGCTCACGACCTTTCTAGCCAGGTTCCCACTCAAGAAACCACTCGGATTCTAACCAATTGGGATGAAGATTTTCTGGACACTTTCCCAAACTCTGCAGGAGAAATCTCCCAAGAAGTCCAGCTGCCTCACTTTCTAGGTGCCCAGAGCTGAGGCGCCTTGGGGAGCACTTACCGGGGTCTGCATCTCCAGTGGGCTTTAGCCGGAGACGTCAGAGCTCGTTCCCCCGGAAAGGAAGCCCAACGCGGCTCCAGCTGAGTGCGCCGCAGAAACGGAGCCAGCTCAGCTCAAAGGCCAAGTTGGGAAGCTGAGCCCTGAGCTGTCGCCTCTGAGCTGCCAGTTACGTCCAGCCCCAGGCAGCCGCGCTCACATCTAGCTGTGCTGGGAATCCCCCCGCCCGGCTCTCAGCATGGAGCATGAGCGCAGAGCTGCTGGAGGGAGGCAGGGCCGGCTCAGGGAGACGCGTTCCTGCACTCGCTGAGTTCAGGGGGTTCCCTCTGACCAGGGACATGCCAGAGGGGAAATTTGTGCCTCAGGTTAGAAAGATTTTGGCTGGAGACAATTAAACCCCCTTGGAAACAATTCAGCTGCTCCCCCAACCTCTAATTGCAGCCCCCCAACCCTGAGCGCCCCACGTCTGCTAATGGCCCTCAACCCTGAGCTCCAGCCCCCTGCTAGCCCAGCCCTGTCCCCCCACCCTGCCAGTGCCCCCTATTACTGACCTGCAGCCCCCTGCAAGCCCAGCTCTGCGCTCCTCCCTCTAAGCTGTGCCGGTGCCCCTCACTCCTGACCTGCAGCCCTCTGCTATCCCAGCCCTGCCCCCCGCAGCTCTGCTGGTGCCCCCTCATTACCAACCTGCAGCCTCTGCTAGCCCAGCCCTATTCTTCCCCCAACCCTTCTGGTGTCCCACACTCCCAACCCGCAGCCCCTGCTAGCCCAGCCCTGGGCTCCTGCTCCAGCTCTGCCGGTGCCCCTCACTCCCGAACCCAGAGCCCCCTGTTAGCCCAGCCCTGCCCCCGCCCCAGCCCTGCCGGTGCCCCTCACTCGCAACCCTCAGCTAGCCCCCTGTTAGCCCAGCCCTGGGCTCCCACCCCAGCCCTGCCGGTGCCCCTCTCTCCCGACCCACAGCCCCCTGCTAGCCCAGCCCTGCCCCTCACCCAGCCCTGCTCATGCCCCTCACTCCCGAACCCGCAGCCCCTGCTAGCCCAGCCCTGCCGGTGCCCCTCACTCCCGAACCCGCAGCCAGGGCCAGCTCTAGGTATTTTGCCGCCCCAAGCACGGCAGGCAGGCTGCCTTTGGCGGCTTGCCTGCGGGAGGTCCCCAGTCCCATGGCTTCGGCGGCAGCCTGCAGGAGGTCCACCGAAGCCGCGGGACCAGAGGACCCTCCGCAGGCTGCCGCGGAAGACAGCCTGCCTGCCGCCCTGGCGGCGACCGGCAGAGCGCCCCCCGTGGCTTGCCGCCCCAGGCACGCGCTTGGCATGCTGGTGCCTGGAGCCGCCCCTGCCCACAGCCCCTGCTAGCCCAGCCCTGCACCCCACCCAGCCCTGCTGGTGCCCCTCACTCCCCACCTGCAGCCCCTGCTAGCCCAGCCCTGGCTGCCCTGCCGCTCTGCCGGTGCCCCTCACTCCTGACCTGCAACCCTCTGCTAGCCCAGCGCCGGGCTCCACCAACAGACCTGCTGGTTCCCCTCACTCCTGACCCACAGCCCCTGCTAGCCCAGCCCTGGGCTCCCCCCGACACCTCTACTGGTGCCCCTCACTCCCGACCCGCAGCCTCCTGCTAGCCCAGCCATGGGGTCCCCCCAGCTCAGATGTCCCGATTTGATAGGGACAGTCCTGATTTTGGGGGCTTTTTCTTATATTACCCCCACCCTCTGTCCCAATTTTTCACACTTGCTATCTGAGCATCCTCATTCCCCACCCGCAGCCCCTGCGCCCAGCCCTGCCGGTGCCCCTCACTCCCGCCCCCCACCCCTGCTAGCCCAGCTCTGCCCCCCGCTCTGCCAGTGCCCCTCACTCCCCACCTGCAGCCCCCTGCCAGCCCAGCCCTGGGCTCGCTCCCTACAGTTCTTTCAAAGCTGTTATCCCAGCTAATAGCCGGAGTGTGAGATAAGCACCTCTGTCCCCCCGTCTCTGCCTGGGGGGTGCACAGCCTGGCCTGTTACCCATCCTGGCCTGGGCAGCATGTCCAGCCTGTGCAGGGGAGCCGTGAGCTGCACCCTGCCCGGGTACTGGGTCCACACAGGGGACGTACCCCACTGCCCTTCATAGGTCAGAACAGAGCACAACACTCCTGGCTCCCAGGCCCCCTGCTCTAACCTACTCCCCTTCCAGAGCCTGGGAAAGAACCCAGGAGTCCTGGCTCCCAGCCCCCCACTCTAACGACTAGACCCCACTCCCCTTCCAGAGCTGGGGAAAGAACCCAGGAGTCCTGGCTCCCAGCCCCCTACTCTAACGACTAGACCCCACTCCCCTTCCAGAGCTGGGGAAAGAACCCAGGAGTCCTGGCTCCCAGCCCCCCACTCTAACGACTAGACCCCACTCTCCTTCCAGAGCCTGGGAAAGAACCCAGGAGTCCTGGCTCCCAGCCCCCCACTCTAACAACTAGACCCCACTCCCATCCCAGAGCTGGGGAGGGAACCCAGGAGTCCTGGCTCCCAGCCCCCCACTCTAATGACTAGACCCCACTCCCCTTCCAGAGCTGGGGAAAGAACCCAGGAGTCCTGGCTCCCAGCCCCCCACTCTAGCGGCTAGACCCCACTCCCATCCCAGAGCTGGGGAGGGAACCCAGGCGCTCCCCTCTCTAGCACACGCTTCGCCCCATTTATCTCTGATGGGGTTAAAACACCCTCTGCACCCCTGTGACAAGCCAATAGCAGCCACTTTCCTGGGATGGACTCACCAAATCACCGGCCATGTTGGGTCGGGGCCTGGCACTGGAGACCGGGGGCTTCTGTCCGGGAGCCCAGCTCTGCTCTGTGTCTGTGGTGGAGCTCTTCTGAGGTATCTTTGCCTGTCAGATATCCCCTCTCCTCCCCCCCCAATGGAAGTAAAGATAATTATAGATTGAGAATGAGAGATGACGCCCACTGGGGAGCTTTCACTGTTACAGCTGGTGGGAAGGTGTGAAAATTGGACAGGTGGGTGAGGGCAGGGGGCTAAAACCGGGATGAAAAAATAACCTTGGTGTGACTTTCACTTGTGTAAACTTCCCCTTTCAGCCCGTGTTGTTTGTTGGTCAGTTTCCCCCAGAGATTGGTCACGAGGGCCGCAGAGCTCAGAGAAGATTGAGGCCTCCTGGGGCGTCTTTTTGAGAACCTGCCATGCAGGAAGGTGAAGAAGGAGACTTTATGGCTTTCCTGGAACTGGGGATAGAACCCAGGAGTCCTGACTCCTGCCCAGCCCAGATGGATAGTGGGTGTGTATGGGATAGAGAGATGTCCTGTACATAGTTGCACACAAGTATGGTTTGAAAGCTCTGTTTGCACAGAAGGGCAGGGACCGGAGGAGAAAGGGCGCGTGTTGGGTTATCTCATCCATCCATGACTCAGGGAACCGGCTTCAACTCCAGGATCTCCCACAGACTCCCTCTGCCACCTTGGGGAGGCCACGTCACCTCTCCATGCCTCACTTTCCCCATCTGTGCAACGGGGGTGATGATGCTCACTGCACACTGGAGAGCTGAGATGGGCTGGACTCAGGTTGTGAGGTGCCTGGGGAATATTTCAGCCTTGCAAAGGACCAGAGTCTCCTCTCAGCATCACTCGCACAAACCAGAGCTATTCCACCGGAGCTGCTCCAGGTTTACACTGGAACGGCCGAGGCCAGAATCCCATTTCTCGTGTTTTTCACCCATCGCTAGGACACCACTGCACAATGGGAAGTTAAAGGCAGAGAGAAGGTCTGTGACAGGCCCAAGGTCCCACAGCAGCTGGGAACAGAACCTGAGTCCTGACTCCTTTTCCAGTGAATTGAGCACTGGGCCATGCAGCCATTGGGCCATAGAAGGAGGTGGATAGATGGATGGAGGTTGATCAGTGACGTGCTTTTCCCCCTCTTGATGGTTTCTCTTATATTCTCTTTATTTTTCCAGTGACCCACAGAGCCCCCTCCGTCTTCCCCCTGGTTCCCTGCTGCCCCAAGGATGGCAATGCTCCCCCGGACACGAGCTTGGCCTGCCTCGTAACTGGCTATTTCCCAGCACCAGCGGAGATCAAGTGGAATTCGGGCAAAGTGACCCAGGGGGTCACAACTTTCCCAGAGATGACGATGAGCGACGGGCTCCTCACCCGGAGCAGCCTCCTGATCATCCCTGCCGGGTCCCGGCAGGGCGACACCTACCAGTGCGATGTGACACATCAAGGGACACCACAAACCCCGTCGAAGAAGTTCCCTCAGGAGGGTAAGACACGCGGCAGGGGAGGGCGGGACAGCCAGGCTGAGCTTTTCAAAGCGCCTAGAGGGTCTGGGAGCCAGTGAATCTTAATCCATATCCCGTAGGTGCCTTTGGAAAAACCTCCCCCTGAAAGTCTGGGGAAGTTGGGCCCAGTGTTGAAACACACTGAGCCCTGGTGCTTTGTCACTGCACATCTCCTGCCCCCAGCGCCCCCTCCATGGACCCCTGAATGAGGGAAACCTTAGGGTGAAAGGCGCCCTGGGCAGAGACCTACGTTCCACTAAGGGGGGGATTTTTCAGCCCTGCCTAAAGGATTTAGGCACCCGGTTCCCATGGGAACTTGGCATGCAAATCCCTTAGGCACCTTGGGAAATCTTAGACCCGCAGCCGGGCTGAAATGGCACCTAAGCCTCATGCTGGCCCCTCTGTACAGGGGAATCTTCGGCTCACTGCCTTTCACCCTCCCCCTCCCCCAAACCCACCCAACCGCCTCCCACTGGGGAGGTGGAACAAAGCCCATTCGCCGCGTCAGTCCAAAGCCTCAAAGCAGAACCAGTGCAGCTCAGAGCCCAGGGACCCGGCCACCAGGGCCCCCCAGCGTTCAGCCAGCTGCATGGGGAGCACCCCCCTTTCCACTAGCTCACCTTTCCTGCATGTTTCCTAGGCCTCCTGCCTGTCCACATCTAGAGATTCTCCCTCAGCACTGAGCCAGAAGCTTTCCCTGCTATAGCCAGCAGCAAGCAGCCCCATGGGACTACAATTCCCAGCAACCACTGGCCTTAAAGGGGCGATACCCCGTTAGGAGCTAGCACTGGTTACACCTTTGTCATGGAGCTGGGTGTGTTCCTTGCACTCCCGCTGTTCTGGGGCATCGTTTGAAAATGGACACAAGCCCAGAGCCGCAAATCTAGGCATTCTGGGGTCAGAACTTCAACGGGTGTAAATCGACTGATCTCCGCTGCAGTCAGTGGCACTGAGCCGACTTACATCAGCTGAGGATTTGACCTTTTATCCGTAGTCAGACACAGTCAGTCCTCTCCCAGGTTTTCTTCTGATGCCATGTCAGGCTGTGCAGCGCCACGGTGCCCCTTAAATAGGGGACATTAATTGAGGGAAACTAGTTCAAATAAACAAACACAGCTCAGGTTCCAGCTTTGTCCCTGCTGTTTACCAGGGAGAACACACTCCACGCAGCACGTGCAGGAAGAGGCCTGGAGGCTTTTAATATTTGCCTAGATGATTTAAGGGCCCTGTTCCCATTTGTTTTAATCCCTTACATGGCTGTGAAAAATCTCAGCCCTGGAGGCTGATTAAGGACTCAGTGTAAACGTACCACAACAAGCTGGGGGTTGCTGGTGCTGGGAGGACTGTAGCGTTAGCCCTCTCTCTGGAAGGGGACTGGGGATCTATAGAGAGTGACACTGGACTGTGTTTTCCCCTCTCTCTGCTCTCAGGGTGTGATTCGACAACGCCACCCCAGGTTCACCTCCTGGTCCCCACCTGCGAGGAGAGCTCCACAGGGAGCCAGCTGGAGCTGGTTTGCCTCCTCCTGAGCTTCAAACCCAGCAACACTGACGTGAAATGGCTGGTGAATGGAAAGGAGAGCAGCCCCCCCACCCCGGCCTTTTCCTCTGCCATGGGCACAGACGGCTTCTACATGGGGCAGAGCCGCAGGAACGTCACCAAGCAGAGCTGGGAGCAGGGGGACGTCTACACCTGTCAAGTGACCCACCCAGCAGTGGGAGCAGAGCTCTCCATGCACAACACCAGCAAGTGCTTGGGTGAGGGCTGGGCCCGTGCATGGCGGGGAGGTGGGGCGGAGAGTTACTGAGAAACCAGCCCTGCCGAAGGGCAGGTGGGACTGCACCTAGACACCAGTGTGACGGGAGACATAGGAGTGCCATAGAGAAACTGGTGCTGCAGGTGGATGGGAAGAGAAAGAGATACCATGGCTGGCTGGCTGGGAGGGACACTAGGAGTGTTCTGATGGAGGTGGAGGGATACATTAGATTTCAATCGTCCTTTTCTGCCTTTCCACATTATTTGAACTGGTCACTGACGTCTCTTTGCATTTCTCAGCCTGCCTCAGAAGCTCACTTGACCCAACCATCTACTTAACCAAACCCTCCTATGAAGACCTCATCAAACATTCTGGTCATGTTACCTGTCTAGTTCTGGGCTATGACTTAGCAGCCAGCAGAATGGCATGGAAAGTGGATGGGCAGGTCAGCTCTGCGGCGAAGACAGAACCCCCCAAGAAGAACAGCAACGGGACCACCAGCCTGGTCAGTTCTCACCCTGTGTCGCTGGCACAATGGGGACAAGGCACCAAATTTACCTGCAAAGTGACCACACCCTGTTCTGGAGAACTAACCCAGGAGATAACCATGAGCAATACAGGTGAGGAGCCCTGGCGTCTCCAAGGGAAAGGCAACCGCCAGTCACTGTGAATTGGGATTAGAGGGTGAAACTCACCCCACACACGTCCTAGGCAGCCTTTATGTCCCAGTTAACCCCCCAAGTAGGACTTTAGCGGCGCCTAGGCCCTCAGCACAGGGGTGTGTTGCCGGTAGAATTAGTATTTCCCCTGTGAATCTCTCATTCTCAATCTCTCACTAATTTCCACCTGCACAGTTCTCCCAGGATTCCCTGCCTGCTCATTAAATTCCAGCTCCTCCAAGAATTTCACTCCCTGGGCTCCCTGGGAAACGGGGATGTGGCCTGTCAGGGACTCTGATCTGACGTGCGTCTGTACTTCTTACCTCTGGAAATCAGGCTGGTGCTTGTCACCCGCCATCTGGCCTTTCCGGGCTATTTCCGGTGAGACTCTCTCAGAGCGTCCAGTGGAGTTAGGTGCCCAAATCCCACTGAAATACCCAAGGTGTCCAAATCCCTTAGCTAGCCTTTGAAAATCTCAACTGGGAGTGTTTGAAGGAGGGAAGAGGCTCCACCGGAGTGAGCAATGGGTGGGTGACTGTAGCGGGGTGGTCCCCGCTCCAGCCCGGGAAGGGTTGAAGCAGCCCTGGGAGAGGGCTGAGGCTCTGGAGCAAAGCCTGGGCTGGTTGGGGACGGCAGGAAGAGGTGGGGCCATGCCCCAGTCAGGCCCAGCTGGTCCCTAGAAGAGGCTGCGAGCCAGGAGCCCAGTCAGACTCTCTCTCTGGCCTTTGCGAGGGAGGGGCCTGGCTGCTGGGGAGCGAACCTGAGGCAGAGCAGGGCTGGGGGAAGGCCAGAGGAGCTGGGGAGCCCTGGCCTGGAACCCCCCCAGGCTGCGGCCTAGTATAAGGCCGAATAGGTACTGGGGCTGCAGGGGGCAGCCCAAGGGCAGAGGAAGGCAGCAGGCCCAAACCCTCCTTGCCAGCGATGAGCGGCTGACACTGCAGCCTGCCCCAGGGCATGGGGGCTACTTGGTGACTGGCAGTAGCCTACGACTGAGGCGAGGTGCGGATGGGGGTGGGGGTTCCCTGGGGAAGGTAAACCCTGAGACTGGGGAGTTACTGCCAGGGGGCAGCGCCCCAGATAAAGGGGTACCGGAATCCAGGGAGGGACACGGGGGCCAAGCGGCAGCGGGACACTGGCCTTGAGAGGGCGCTCCGGAGGCTGGAGAGCTAATTCCCGAGATGACCAGCAGGAGGCGCCGCAGGGGCGAGTCCTGCACCATTACAGTGACCCCATGTGATGATGATGCATGGTGGAGACGTGGGGAGAAGAGGAGATCGTGTGGTTCAGTGTTTGGCAGGGCCGGCTCCAGAACCCAGCGGGGCAAGCACCCGCCTGGGGCGGCCCTTTCCCGGGGGGGCGGCAGGCTGGGCCGGCGGACCTGCCGCAGTCATGCCTGCGGGAGGTCCACCGGAGCCCCGGGAGCAGCGGACCTGCTGCAGGCATGACTGCGGAGGGGACGCTGGGCCGGCGGCTCCAGTGGACCTCCGCCAGGCATGACTGCGGACGGTTCGCTGGACCCGCGGCTCGGCTGGACCTCCCGCAGGCATGCCTGCGGCAGCTCAACCAGAGCCGCCGGACCAGCGAACCGCCCGCAGCTGCGGGAGGTCCAGCCGAGCCGCGCGACCAGCGGACCCTCCGCAGTCATGCCCGCGGGAGGTCCGCTGCTCCCGCGGCTCGGGGGCGCCTCCCGGGCATGACTGCTTGGGGCGGCCAAATTTGTAGAGCCGCCCCTGGTGTTTGGGGTGAGGGTTCAGGTTAGGGACACAGGACTAGCTGAAAGAACCATGTCCATCTGCGTTACTGTACAACCAAGCTGAGGATAACGATCCTGAAGATGATCTCGAAGGAGATGACGATGATGTCGATGACCATGAAGAAGGAAATGAAGATGCTGAAGGAGAAAAGGAGAAAGAATGTCAGAATGCTGAAGGAGATGATGAAGAGGAGGCTAATGAAGGTTTTGCTCTGAAGAAGATGAAGATAAAGAGGAAGGAAGTGGTTATGAAGACAAGGGAGCTGAAGATGAATATGATGATGGTGATGAAGATGAAGATAATGATGTTAAGTTGTTGCCGTTTAAGGTTGAGGATCTGGGAGGTCACTGTGCACTCTGCGGGGAAGGCTTGGGAGTTCAGTTGAGTGTTTGGGTGAAGGTCCAGGCTCTTTGAGTTTCAAGGGAGATGATGCTCAGTGGTTGGGTTTTTATTTTGCCTGGTCTAGCTTCACACATACCCGGAACAACTGCCCTCCGTGGGCCCTTCACACAGTGATAGCTGCTGGAGCTAAGTCCTTAACTTAGACATGCAAATAAGTCTTATTCTTCTCTTGCCCCTCTTCCTTTTCATTTAGGCATCAGTAAGAAGGAGCCCTCAGTCACCGTCTCCCGAGCCTACCACGAAGACATCTCTGGGAACAGAGTCTCCTTGACTCTCATCTGTGAAGCTAGGGGCTTTTACCCTGAAGAGATCAGCATCTCATGGTTGAAGAACAACTCTCCGGAACTCAAGTCGAGTTACAACAATGGGCCTGTGTCAGGAAGTGGCACTTTCTCTGCTTACAGCATCCTGAAGGTTGAGCAAAGTCAAGGAGAAGGAAATTACACCTGCGTGGTGCATCACCCGGCCATGGAAGAGCCCAAGAGTGTTGTGGAAAACGTGTCCCTTGGTAAGTGGATTCTCAGAGGCAGGTATTAATTTGGGGATGTCCACACGCTTTCTTATCCCATCCAGCCAATGGCATAAACAACTGCATGACTCCATGTGAACCCTGGTGGGAGGGGAAGCAAGGAAGGATTTCTATCTCCATTATGATGCTGTCTTTGGTGAAACGAAGAACTGCATGATCTATTGCAACCTGAGCTGGGTGGGGAACGCCCCCTCCACTCCAGTGTGGGAGAGTTCCCTGTATTCCCAAGGCATTATCCAATCTGAAATGCCCCAAGTAGTTGGGATCCCACCCAACCCCTGGAAGAGATTATTCCACAGCTTCACAGACCCCATCACCATGAAAGGAAGTGCAGGAAAACTGTCCTAATTGCAAAAGGGAATTTAAGGGAGGGTGCAGAATGTAATCTCATTGGGCTGTGCTTTGGCCAAGACGTTGGGATGGACACTCTTGCTCTTGCAGAAAGTTCATGGAGATCTTTCATGGCAGGGAGGTGGTTTGCTGAAAATTTTCTTTCCTTCTTAACCATGGACCCCCCTGGGAGCTGTTTGCTTCACACTTGGACATGGATTCCCACGGTTACAGATTCACAATTTTGGTCCCTTCTTATTCCTCAAATTTGTTGTTGGCACATTAGGAATGTCTTCATGGATCTGCAGCCCTGACAGGCACCCAATTAAAATCTGTTCTTGAGGAAAAGATGAGCTGGGGTGGGGCAGATTCCGTATCCGATTCAGGAGCCGACAAATTCATACAAACAAAGGAGAGAAACCCCTCAGCTCCATTGCCCCACCGTGGGGCTTGGGCATCCATGTGAATCTGGACTCCCAGCTCCAGCAGGATCCACTTTACAAACTTGTTTCATGAGCCAGACCATGCACATCCTTCAGAGAACATCCAATAGAGGCCGTTGTCCCTGGGTGCCAGGGATCCAATCAGTCTGGGCTTCCCGGATGAGATTTCTAAAGGGATTCAAGCTCTCCCCTCCCCCATAGGCTTGCAGTGGGAGCTGGGGGACTCATGCTCTCAGGGACCTTGGCAGACCATGGGTGTGAAATACAAAGGGCCCTTCTGCCTGTGCAGGGAGTAGGGGTTGGGGAACACAAGATCCATCCTGAGGTGTGGGTGCCATGTGGGGTCTAGTGGTTAGAGCAGGAGGGCCTGGGTGCCAGGCATGAGCATGGACAGGTCATTTGTGCTCTGTGTCCCAGCTGCCATCTCTGGGAAATGGGGATAACCACGCTGAGCTCAGGCGGGTCATCGAGCTCATGAATTTGTGTCTGGAAGGACGGTGAGTTTAGCAACCACGGCAGGTCTGTCCCTGGCCATTTTTTCCACAATGGGGCCTTCGCCCAACAAAACCGGAGACCTTCAGATTTGCTCCTGGGATCCAGAGACCCAAATAACCATAATGGGACCCAGGAATCCCAATCCCTCGATTGGCTGGAAAAACCTCAGCCACTGTTCCCGCTGCTCCATAAGATGAGAGTCCCGCCCCTTCCACCAGGGAACCCAGTGCCCTATTTACAAGTCCAATGATGCTCAGCTCCTTTCCCAAACAGCCCCTGGGCTTTGCACCCCTGAGAGAGAGGCACTCAGTTACCACCTGGTGCCTGTTGACATATTTGCTCAGCCCAGCCCTCAACGCCTCCTCCTGCCCCCACCAGGTGTCAGCAACTGTAATCGACACCCTCTGGAGGTGTCTCTCCTTCCCCCTTCCCTGGAGGACCTCTACATAGCGCAGAACGCCACCATCAGTTGTGTGGTGAGCGGCATGGAGACCCCCGGCAGCCTGGAGGTCTCCTGGAACCGGGGTAGCGGGGGCCCCTTGGCCGTGGTCTCCAGGGATCCGGTGCTGCAGGAAGATGGCACCTACAGTGCAACCAGCATCCTGCGGGTGTGCGTGGAGGAGTGGCAGGCAGGGGAGGAGTTCACCTGCACCGTGAAGCACCAAGACTTCCCGTCGGCCATTGTCAAGACCATCCACAAGAGTCACAGTAAGAACTCAGCTTTTCCCCTGTAGGGGGCGCCAGCTCCAATCGAGCCACAGGCTGGGGCGAGTGGCTGGCACAGGGTGTGGGGAATGGGACGCGGGACCTTCTGTCTCTAGGGGGCGCCAGCTCTGATCCGGTTTCAGGTCTTTGGGACTGGGAGTTACAAATTTGTGGGTGGGTCGAAATGTGCAAATTGATGAGACAGAAGGGGACGGAGAGTCAGGACTCCTGGGTTTTTTTTCTGTCTCTGGGAGGGGAGTGGGATATAGTGGGTTAGAACAGGGAGACTGGAGCCTGGGACTCCTGGATTCTAGCCCCTTTTCATGGAAGGGATTTGGATCTAGTGGGTTAGTGTGGCGCGAACTCCTGGATTCTGTTCATGGGTCTGAGAGGGGCGTGGGGGGGTGTCTAGTGGGATATTGCAGGGGGATGAGGGTGGGGGATGGTAGCCAGGACTCCTGGGTCCCAACACTTAGCATTAACCTCTCGCTGTTTCTCATGGCAGTGGTCTCCCTCCGGGCCCCTTCTGTGTACATCTCCCCTCCTCATGCTGAGGAACTGGCTCTCCAGGAATCAGCCACCATCACCTGCCTGGCCTCCGGCTTCAGGCCCAGAGACATCTTGGTGACATGGACCCAGCAGGACCGGCCCGTGCCCCAGGAAGCCTACATCAACATCGGCCCCGTGGGGGAGGCTGGGAAGGAGGAGAGCTACTTCATCTACAGCAAGCTCAATGTCCTGGCGTCCGAATGGGAGCGTGGGGACACCTACGCCTGCGTGGTGGGGCACGAGGGTCTGCCCATGACCTTCATCCACCGGAGCGTGGACAAAGCTTCTGGTAAACCCACCACCGTCAATGTCTCTGTGATCTTGTCCGACACCGACGTCACTTGCTACTGAGGAGCAGAGCCCCGCGGGCTCCTCACGACGTATCTGTGATGGCCACGGAACCTCGTGGTGTCTTGGATTCCTCTGAGCCTGTGTGTAAAGCTGTGGTAGCTCTGGTGTGCGGAGCGTGGCAGTGTGTGGAATATGCCCAAATAAAATGCACCATGCTAGAGCTTGTGATGAAGGGTGTGTCTTCTGCAGAGAGTGTCCGTGTGTCTTATCTACCCACCCACGCTTCCTCCCACAATATCTAGATGTATCCATGCACCCTTAGAAGCAGCAAAGAATCCTGTGGCACCTTATAGACTAACAGACGTTTTGCAGCATGAGCTTTCGTGGGTGAATACCCACTTCTTCGGATGCAAGGCTTGCACCCTTCTTTCTTTCGCTTTTTCGCTCTAGCCATCCTCCTTTCCTCATGGATTGTCTACATCAATTCATTCTTCCACAGGATCCATCCATCCATCCTACCGTCTGCAGTACCTGTCTCTTTGATTCTACCATATCCATCCATTCATGCATGGAAAATCAGGCAATGTCCTCTCTGCATCCATCCATCCTCATGCAGTGCATGTTTCTACCTGCCCATCCCTCTGCAGTGAGTTGCTCTCCATCCATTGTTATTGATGATATTGCAGCTCCTAGATGTCCTGACTGAGGTTAGGGCCCCATTGGCTGGGCACTACATGAACACACGTAGAGCAAACGTCCTGGAACCAAGGAGCTGATAGTCGAAGCAGAGAGAGGCTGGGAGGGGATATTTTGGCACAAAGGGATTAAAATTGGGACACTAAAAAGGAGTGAGACACCCAACTCCCACTGCAATTGTGAGTTTATTTCACTGGCACCTCATTTCCTCAGAGTCCTTGAAAGACCCCAGCCTAAGTGGCTTGTCTCTGGTCACACTGCTGGGAGCTAGGCGACGGGTGAGACTGAGTTAGGAGCCTCCATTCCCACCAGCTCTATCCCTGGATGTATGAACACGGGGTGGGGTGCAGGGGAAGTGATTTCACCTCTGTGTTCGGGGTTAGGGAGACTGATACTGGAGCAGCATTCAGTTCTGGAGGCAACATGCAGTGACAGTCAGAAAAGGAAACAATGGTAGAAACCATTAGGAAAGGGACAGATAATAAGACAGTAAATCTCATAATGCCACGGTATAAATCCATGGTATGTCCACAGCTTGAATACTGCACGATTGGTGTGGAGAAAGTAAATAAGGAAGTGTTATTTCCCCCTTCACATAACACAAGAACCAGGGGTCACCCACTGAGATTAAATGGCAGCTGGTTTAAAACAAACACAAGGAAGTATTTCTTCCCACAACAGAGTCAACCTGTGGAACTAGTGGTCAGGGGATGTTGTGATGGCCAGAAATATAGTTGGGTTCAAAGAAGAATTAGAGAAGTTCATGGAGGATAAGTCTATGAAAGGTTATTAGCCAAGATGGTCATGGATGCAGCCCTAAGCTCTTGTTGTCCCTAAGGCTCTGCCTGTCATAAGCTGGTTCTGTACGACAGCAGGTGGATGACTCAATAATTGCCCTGATCTGGTTATTCCCTCTGATACCTCTGGCATCAGCCACTGTTGGAAGACAGGATACTGGGGTAGATGGACCATTCGTCCCATGAAGTGTGGCAGTTCTCTTGTCCAATATTCAAAAGAAGGTTGAAAAATTGGAGGAGGTGCAAAAGAGAGCTAGAAAAATGATTAGAGGGCTGGAGAAAATGGCTTCCAGTGAGAGACAGGAGGAGACGAATTGGCTGAAAGAGACATTCAGGAGATGGCTTCATGGATATGTATAAGTACATCCATGGGGAGAAAGTACCAGGCAGTAAAGGTCTGTATCTTAGTATAGAAAGGCTTAAGAGGAGCCAATGTCTGGACAGATAGAAATGTAGAATAAAGCACTGTTGGGTGGGTCAGGGTCGTGCTGACACTGCAGATTCATTCTGCCGGACTCTCCTGGGCCTCACCACAATGCGGCCCAATTGCCAGAGTCTAAGTGGCAGCCCTTGGATTCTGGGCTGTGTGGCCTAATGGGCCGAGACAATACGGCCACCCATGAGCACAGAGCGGTGTGGCCTAGTGCCCAGGGTCGATATATCAGCCCTCAAGTGCAGGATTTTGTTTCCTAGGGGTTAGAATGAACATAGCGGCCCCTGAGTGCAGGGGAGCGTGGCCTAGCAGCCAGGGTGAATAGAGAGGCCCTCAAATGCAGGGGAGGGTAGTATAATGGCCAAACCCAGGGGCCGTCACCAGAGGGGGTGATGGCCAGGGTAGGGGGACAGGGGCCCACCCGACTCCACCGGGTCCTGACCCAGGGCCCTAGCAGAGGTGGAGTGGTCCACCCCTGGGTCAGTGGGGAGTCATAGAATCATAGACTCAAAGGTCTGGAAGCGACCTCGAGAGCTCATCTAGGCCAGTCCCTGCACTGTTGGAAAGACTAAACATTATTGCTTCTTGTCCTATCCTCAGAGGTTAAGGAGAACAATTTTCTCCCTCCTCCTTGTAACAACATTTTATGTTATTGAAAAGGGATATCATGTCCCTTCTCAGCCTTCTCTTTTCCAGACTAAGCAAACCCAGTTTTTAATCTTCCCTCATGGGTCATGTTTTCTAGACCTTTAAGCATTTTTGTTGCTCTCCTATGGCCATTCTCCACATCTGGCCTTTTTCCACATCTTTCCTGAAATGTGGTGCCCAGAACTGGACACAAGACTCCAGTTGAGCCCTAATCAATGCGGAGTAGATCGGAAGAATTTCTACTAGTGTCTTGTTTACACTTGTTTACAACACTCCTGCTAATACATCCCAGAATGATCAGTTTTTTGCAACAGTTACACTGCTGACTCATTTTGTATGTGTGCAACTGATTGTTCCTTCCTAAGTGGAGTATTTAGCATTCTCCTTATTGAATTTCATCCTATTTACTTCAGACCATTTCTCCAGTTTGCCCAGATCATTTTGAATTTTATTCCTATCCTCCAAAGCACTTGCCACTCCTTCCAGCTTGCTATTGTCTACAAACTTTATAAGTGTTTTCTCTATGCCATGATCTAAATCATTGATGAAGATATTGAACAGAACCAGACCCAGAACTGATCCCTGCAGGACCCCACTCATTATGCCCTTCCAGCGTGACTGTGAACCACTGATAACTACTCTCTGGGAACAGTTTTCCAACCAGTTTTGCATCCATCTTGTAATAGCTCCATCTAGGTTGCATTTTCCCAGTTTGTTTATGAGACGATCATGCGAGACAGTATCAAAAGCCTTAGTAAAATCAATATATACCACATCTACCACTCCCCCAATCCACAAGGCTTGTTACCCTGTCAAATAAAGCTGTCAGTTTGGTTTGACATGATTTGTTCTTGACAAGTCCATGCTGTTACTTATCACTTTATTTTCTTCTACATGTTTGCAAATAATTTGCTCTATTATCTTTCCAGCTACAGAAATTAAGCTGATTGGTCTATAATTCCCCGGGTTGTCTTTATTTCTGTTTTTATGGATGGGCACTATATTCACCCTTTTCCAGTCTTCTGGAATCTCTCTCATCGTCCAGGACTTTTCAAAGATAATTGCTAATGGCTCAGATATCTCCTCAGTGAGCTCCTTGAGTATCCTAGGATGTATTTCATCAGGCCCTGTTGACTTGAAGCCAACTAACATCTAAATCATTTAAAACTTGTTCTCTCCCTATTTTAGCCTCTGATCCTACATAATTTTCACTGGCATTCACTATGTTAGACGTCCAATCGCCACCCACCTTGTTGGTGAAAATCGAATCACAGACATCATTAAGCACCTCTGCCATTTCCGCATATTCTGTTACTGTTTTCCTCCCCTCATTGCAACACTGCAACATGCTGACCTTACACGGGTGGGAGATACCACTCCCTCCACCTCCCTGGGACACTTTCGACCGGGCTTCCTGAAGCTGCAGTCCATGTCACCTCGGGGTCTCCGGGCTCCTCCATGCTGGTAATTCCCTGGGACTCCGACTCCAGCTGGTCAGCTGTAGGCAACGGGTCTCTGGTCTGTGTCTCAAGATCAACGCCTTCCGCAGGCAAGGGCTGCAATGGCTCCGGGGCTGGAGCCTCGACCAAGCATCCTTCCTCCTTGGCAGTCAGTGCAGAGTGAGCTGGGCTGCTCTTCTTTATACCAGCAGAGCATTTGGAGCGTGCTTAGCATGGTCTGAGGGGCAGGACTTCCTCCACCCTGAGGGGGATTAACCCTTTCCTGGCTAGTGCGGGTATGCGCACCCCGCCACAGGCATGGAATCTGGAAAGGAACCACTGGAACTAACTTCCAGTGGAAGTGGTGGAGTCTCCATCTTGAGATTTGTACATCCAGCCTGGGGTCCATTCTGGAAGATATGCCCCCAGGAAAGACAAGTCATTGGGCTCCATAGAGGGGTAGCTGGGTGAGATTCTCTGACCTGTGATAAACAGGAGGTCGGGCTCATTGCTGTCATTGCTGATCTTGCCTAAAGATCTACAAAAGCTCCAGTCAAGGTTTCAGAGCAAGGAAGGTCACATCAATTATCCAGCACCAAACTCTGTTGCCCAGGTTTATAGTGCACTGGTGGGTGAATTAAGATTTCAGCTGGTACCTCGGTGCCAGCCCTTTCATTGCCCAGGTGTGTACTAAGTTGAGGAGGCTCCAGGCCATTTCCCAGTTGACATTTGTGCCATTGACAAGACACGTGGATGGGCTCAGGGAATGCTGGGCTGTGAGTCCTTCCAACTCTTGGGAAGGGGTCCCCAATGGAGCCCAGGCTGGTGGTGAGTGACAGAGGCTCCTACTGAGTGGTGTCCCATGTGGAATGAGTTGGGAGAGGTCTTTGCTCAGTCCCCATGACACAACAATACAGACGGCTCAAGGAATTAGAAATGGGCCATGGAGACGTCTGCCTACAGAGACTGAGGTCACTGCTGTGTGATGGTGGCAGAGTGGCTCCAAGTGAGAAATCAGTTGAGGGACATCATTGCTGTTTCCAGTGTCTGACAATATGGGGCAGCTCAGGGTGTTGCTGATGGGGTGGCCAGGCCTTTCCCCCTTTTTGTAGGGCTTGCAGGTGGGCTGGTCAGGCGTTGCCCAAATGTGGCGATGGGTGAAAGACTTTTCCCCTTCTCGGAGCATGGGTTGAAATGGAGTCCAGGCGGGTAGTAGCTTAAAAGTTGTTCCCATCAGATGGCCCCATTATTAGGTGTATTACAGTCGTGTGTAGAGGTCTCCACTGAGTTTGGGACCCCAATGCGCTAGGAGCTGCACACACATAGAGTAATAGACAGTCTCTGCCCAGAAGAGTTTAATGTCCAAACAGAGAAAGGGTGTGAAGGGAAACTGAGGCAAAGAGAGGGGCGGAGAATTGCCTGAGGTCCAGCAATGTCAATGACAGAGCTGGGAATAGACCCATGGGAGTCCTGAGTCCCATCCTAGTGCTCTGTTCATTGGACCACACTCCCTCTGGGCTGGTGTGAGTTGGGGGAGGTCTGAGAACAGCTCTGTGGGTAAATTCCCCAGGTCCCCAAAATAGGGACCTTGGTGGTGGGGGAATTGGTGCCTCTGCTGCCCAGGAACTGGTCCCAGCATGGCTCAAGCTGGCATTGACTGGCAAGATGCTGTTGTCTGATGGGTGTGCCTGGCCCCATTGAGTTCTGCACTGGCAGGTCTCAGCCCAGTTCCCTGGCTGGCCAAGGGAGCGGGAGGGCATGCTCGGGGAGGGGCGTGTAGTGCCGCTGGCTGGGGTTTGCAAAGGAGCCAAAGGGCGTGAAATTTAATGGAAGTTGGGGGCTGAAATCCCCGAGGCTGCTCTGAGAATTGCAGCCTGTGACGGGGAGTCTCCACCTGCAGCTGCCCGGTCTCCCCTGGCAGGGAACTCTCTGTCTCTGGCCCTGGACAGGAGCTCCTGCCAAGAGCACAGACCGGAGCTCCCTGCTGTGCCCACTCAGCTCCTTGGCTTAACGAAGAGGCCTCTCTAACCGGCCCGTTTGTCTCCTCCCCAGCTCCTCACTGCCCAGTGGAGGACCAAGGCATCGATGCTGAAGGAGGAGAGGAGGAATCTGACGGTCTCTGGACACCTGTTGCCTTCATTGCTCTCTTCCTGCTCAGCCTGTTGTACAGCGCCGGCGTCACGCTGCTTAAGGTAACAGCAACCGCTACCTTCATGGTCACGCGTCACTGCTTCCAGCAATAACCAGTGCTCAGTAATCTATCCCACCCCATCAGCATGCAGCCACCAGCCATCAGCCATCCTCGGGAACTACTCAGTCACCCACATTCAGTGGTGAAACTCCGTGAGCACAAACGCAAGGTAACCACTTGGGAACGAACAACCATTAGCCCACATGCAGAATGGGAACTGACTGCCTAGGAAGGAGCACTGTGGAAACGGATCTGGGGTCGTAGTGCATCACAAGCTAAATATGAGTCAATAATGTAACAGTGTCGGGGAAAAAAACAAATTCTGGGATGTATTAGCAGGAGTGTTCTAAGGAAAACACGAGAAGTAATTCTTCTGCTCTGCTCCGCGCTGATACGGCTTCAGCTGGAGTCTTGTGTCCAGTTCTGGACACCACATTTCAAGAAAGATGTGGAAAAGTTGGAGAGCGACTAAAATCATTTAAGGGCTAGAAAACATGAGCTGTGAGGGAAGATTGAAAGAACTGGGGTTGTTTAGTCTGGAGAAGAGAAGACTGGGGTGGCCGGGGCGGGGGAATGACATGGTAACATTTTTGAAATACATAAACGGTTGTGACAAAAAGGAGGGTGACAAATTGTACTCGTTATCCTGTGAGGACAGTACAAGAAGCAATGGACTTAGATTGCAGCAAGGGCAGTTTAGTCTGGACATTGGGAAAAACTTCCTAACTGTCAGGCTGGGTAAATACTGGAACAAATTGCCCAGGGAGGTTGTGAAGCCTCCATTGTTGGAGGTTTTTAGGAACAGGTTAGAGAAATACTGGTCAGGGACGGACTAGTTATTACTTAATCCTGCCCCCCGGCAGGAGACGGGACTAGGTGACCTCTCGAGGTCTCTCCCCGTCCTACGTCTCTGTGATTTTACGGTTGTCAGAGGCTCAAACCAAAGTCAGGAATTAGAGCCCAGGTTTAGGACCAGGTTACCTGGAGAAAGGAAAGCCTGGGTCCAGGACAGGAGCCCAGCTGGAGCCAGACAAAAGCAGGGCTGGACCCAGATGGGAACAAGGCAGGAGCAGGGTTGGAGCCGGATGGGAACAAGGCAGGAACAATCCGACACAGCCGCTATCCAGGAGCGTAGCTAGTGGCAGGGTCGCCCGGGGGGGGCAAGAGGGGCAATTTGCCCCAGGTCCTGGGCCCCACAGGGGTCCCCACGAGAGTTTTTCAGGGCCCCTGGAGCAGGGTCCTTCACTCGCTCTGGGGGGCCCAGAAAACTCTTGCGGGTCCGGGCCCAGGAGCTTCTTCCGCTCCCGGTCTTCGCCGGTGGGGGGTCCTTCCGCTCCGGAGCGGAAGGACCCCCCCACTGGCGAATTACCGCCGAAGCGGGACCCGCCGCCGAAGTTCAGCTCTGTCTTTGGCGGTAATTCGGCAGCGGGGGGCCCTTCCGTCTGGGACCCGCCGCCGAAGTGCCCCGAAGACCCGTGGCGGGGGCCCCCCGCCGCCGAATTACCGCCGAAGACCGGGCTGCACTTCGGCGGCGGGTCCCGCTTCGGCGGTAATTCGGCGGCGGGAGTGCCCGCCACGGGTCTTCGGGGCACTTCGGCGGCGGGTCCCGGAATGGAAGGGCCCCTCCGCTGCCAAAGACCCCAGGCCCCCGGAATCCTCTGGGTGGCCCTGGCTAGTGGGATGCAGGGGAAGCAGCCGCTTCCCTTTAGCACATTTTCCAAAAGCGGCGCCTTAGGGGTTACCATGGCGCCAGCGGGCGGGGCCCATGCTCCTCTCTGAAGTTTGGCCTGTCGGCCTGCGCTGAACTCCTGCAGGCAAGGGTGGGTGGGCAGGAGCTGGTCCCTGCGGTGGAGCGGGGCGGCGCCAGGCACAGGAAGTGGAAAGCGGCAGCGCTAGTAATTCCTGGATCAGCTCCAGCTCTGGCTGCTGCTGGGAGGCGGTGCCTGCCTTTGCGTGGCCTAGCCCGTGTTGTCAGATGCTACCGGTGTGGTGCTCTGCTTTCTCCAATGTTGATATCACCCGGCTGCGTGCGTGTGTTCCCTCTGTGTGCTGCCCCAGCTCTGCGCAGACAGTTGACACAGCAGACCCGACGAGAACCCCTAATGACCACAGAGTCTAGTAAGGTGCACAGGCACGTCGGCCAGGTTTATTGCCATATGGACACAATTGCCGTTCCCTCTAGATCGTTACTCTACAGGGCATACTACGTGAAAGTGCCTCTTGGCAATGGACCCGGCTCAGTCAGTGGCGGGACTTTCCACTGCCCCCTCGGCCGGACAAAGACACCGCCCCAGGGATGCATTCTTATCTCTCTCTTCCTCTTATTCACTCCCAGTGGAGCATAAGGCATCAACCACTCTCCTCCATTCATTTCGTTCTTGAGCGAGGCAGCAAATTTCATCCCACTTCATTCCCATGCCTTTCATTTCCTCTTCAATGGTCCTTCGCCACGTCCCCAATGGTCTACCTCTCCTCCTCCTTCCTTGTGGTGTCCATCGTAGGGCAATATGAGGGTGTCTATCAGCACCCATTCTCAACACATGCCCCAACCATCTCCATCTTCGTGCATTCTTATACACAGGTACAAACAAGTTACACATCACACCTGACGTATTGAGGTGCAACCCCTCTACGTAGCAAGGTACAACCCCTCTACGTAGCAAGGTACACCCTCTCTACGCAGTAAGGTGCCGCCTCTCACCTTGTTGTTGTTGGTTCGAACAAAACAACTCTATCCATCATATTCCCCTTTTGGCCCTGTCATTGGGATGGGTCGGCCTGTTCCTTGTTACCCGTGTGGCGTGTACGAGTGTGCGAATGTTCTGATATCTGGTGTCCAGCACCTTTTAGGTATGTCTCTTCTTGCAGCATCAGCCCTTTCCTTGCCAGCTCCTTGCCAGAGTCTATTATCAATTCCAATAATTTATCACTGAGAAATCAATAATCAGGGATTGGCTATTTCTGGTCAGTACCTAGTGATCTGTAATTAATGCTGAGTAGCCATTAATCTGTGATTAATTATCAATAATCAGCACTCACAGACCAGTAATTAATGTTAAACAATGAAGGATCAATAAGCTGCTAGTAATTATCAACTGATAATAATCACTTATCAATAATCAGCAATGAACGATCAATGACCAAAAAGGAATGGTCACTAATTAAGAAGCCAGAACAAATGTTCAGGGACCAATGAGCATCAATCACTCACCACTCGGCCATGATCACTGAGGATCCGTAGCAGGGTCCAGATGCACCAAGGGCCCTAGGAGCCTGTGAAGCCGGTTCTGTGGCGGGGACCTGGTGCCGGGGCTTGGAACCAGAAGCAGGATCGGCTTAGACAGCCGGGGCTCCCCAGGGAGTTGGCGTGCGGCACCCGCTGGGCAGTGCCCGTTCCCTGAGGCGGTTTGACAAGGCTGGTGTCTCTGTCTGGAAGTTGAGCTGCAGCTCAGCGCAGACATCCTGGCGGGACGCAGGCGTGGCTGGGCCAGGTCCATGGCCCAGGCTACCCAGCAGGACAGGGTAGATGGTCCCAAAGGCCCCTTCTGGCCTTGCTCTCCCAGCGTAGGATGCTGCCCGTGAGCCCAACACCGGGTCCAACGGCACCAGCCGAACCCCTCTGCTCTCTGTGTCCCACAGGTGCGGTGAGTGCCCGGCTCCGGGCTCCTAGGAGGTGGACAGCACTGCTTCATCCTCTTCATTCCCTCCCTCCATCGCCAGCCCTCCCGGGCTCCTGCCCTCTCTCCGGACACCTGGAGGGACCCTGTTCCACGGCAGCTCAGAGGGCGCGACAACGGCCGTTGAAGGGTCTGAGCTCTGCAGAGCCCAGAGCAGGGAGGGCAGAGTCCTTCCCCGGACATCCGCAGGGGGCAGCCCATGCTGCAGCTTGAACTCAGCCCCATTCCCGTCCATCCTCCACCCCCGTCCCGTGGCAGGGACTGGATTTCCTTGTGTGTGTGTGTGTGTGTGTGTGTGTGTGTGTGTGTTTGCAGGTCTGCAGTGTCCTGAGGTCTGGTCAACCTGTGCTCTGGTGAAGGAGAAGAGTCTCATTTTCTCCATCGTTTAACTTGCAACTTACACAGGAATTGTGTGTTTGATCCAAAATAAAATGAGTTCAAAATTGGTAGCTGCATTTCAGGGTGGGTTTTGGGGGATTTAACCAAGGAGAACGCTAGTCATTGTATGTCTGAGTCCCCCGGTATCTATCTACACAACTGTCTATCCTCATACATACACATCTTTCTTTCTTTCTTTCCTAAAGTTCTAGGAAAAAATCACAGCCAGTGTGGTCCAGCACTATCTATGATTTGGGGGGCGTGTCATAAACAGAGAGTTAAGGGTTAATTCCTCTTTTACCTGTAAAGGCTTAAGAAGTTCACCTAGCCTAGCTAACACCTGACCAGAGGAACCAATGGGGGGACAAGATGTTTTCAAAGAGGGAGGAGGGAAATCAGTCTTTGGTCTGTTCAGAAAAGTTTGTGCCGGAGTGAAGGATCCAGGAATCAGCCATCTAACATTTCTTAAAAGTAGTAAGAGGTTAGAGAAGGAATGTATTAGATTATGTTTGTTTTCTTTTGTGACTTCTTTTTGCATGGAGGGAGAATCAAATTGGGTTTCTTTGTGTAACTAAGGTTTTGCCCAGAGGGACATCCTCTGTGTTTTGAATCTGTTGTCTGTGAGAGTAGCTTGCGTGCTAGTCTCACAGAGTTATTCCTTTCACCCTTTGTCTGCAATTAAAAGTCTTCTTTTAAGAACCTGATTGATTTTTCCTTGTTTTAAGATCCAAGGGCTTTTTGGATCTGGTCTCACCAGGAATTGGTGGGAGGTGAATCAGTCTCAATCCTGCCAGAAAAAGGGGGATAAAGACTGGGGAAATATTTGGGGAGAAGACAGAGTTTCCAAATGACTCTCCCATAAACATTTGTTTAAACTATTTGGTGGTGGCAGCTACTAGATCTAAGCTGGTAAATAAGCTTAGGGGTTATCTCATGCAGGTCCCCACATCTGTACCCTAAAGTTCAGAGTTGGGGTGACACCTTGACACATGCCTCCCTATCTGATCGGCATGCCCCTCTGGAGGGCGTCAGGGGTCCCTGAAAGTCCGGGATGGAGGTTATGAATGAGATGGAGCCTGATTTGTATATTTATTTATTTATTTATTGTCACTCAGTGCGCACAACAAAAGTCTCTCACACACACACACCACCCACAAAAATCCCAATGAAGAGCTAAATATGCAACATACAGCATGACTGACACAACTCTGGCTCTGGTCCTGCCCCAGGGCGGGGGGCTGACTGGCGCCGGGGGTGGGGAAGGGACGTGGGGCCTCTCCCCTCTAGGGGGCGCTGGCTCTGATCCAGCCCCAGAGCAGGGACTGTTGGGCTCAGGAGGGTGGGAAGGGGGAGAGGGGTTGTTTCCTTGCTAGGGGCTCTGGTTCCCTGCATGATAGGAGTTGTCCGGTCTCAGCCAAGCTCTGAGCAGGGCAGCGTCCCCAGTGGCTGAGGGCTGATTAGGCCACGTGGGGTGAGGTCCTGTCTCCCCCCGGGGGCCTCTCCCAGGGGCACAGCGCTAGCAGGGGGCAGCTGTGGGACTCAGGGTGGTGTCGCCAATGGAGCCGGGTGTCCCAGCCCCTTGTCTCCGGGCGGATGGGGCAGTGGCCCCTACACCACGCCCTGGATCTCGTTCTTGTACTCGGGGCCACTCGCCTGATTCAGCTCCCCCATGGCAGAGAAAAGCCACTTCACCTGCAGGGGGCAGAGAGAGCAGGGGTGAGAGGGGTCAGCGCTGGGGGCAGCTGCTCTGTCTGTCTGTGTCATTCCTTCCTGCTTTTCTGTCTGTGTCTCATTCATTCAGTCTCTGTCTTATTCACCCATTCTCCTTTCTCCTTCATTCTTCTCTTCTTCCTTTCCCCTCCACGCTGCCCTCTGTGACGTTATTGACATAAACTGTGACCGTACGGATCATTGCTGCAGCCACTGTTCTATAGTGTGATAGACCCAGGCCAGTTGGGTACAGCAGAATAGCAGAAGGCAGATATACTGGCCACTGGATTAACAGTTTTCTGTTCCCTCACTGACCAGAGCAGGGGCTGCTCCAGGCTAACGAGAACACCTGACTCTAATTAACCTGCAAAGAGTCAGGTGAGGCCATTCAGTTAATGTGACCACCTGACTCTAATTAAGGCCCAGCTGATACTATAAAAAGGGCTCACTCCAGTCCGGCAGGGGAGAGCCAGGGAGCCAGAGGAGAGGAAGTGCGGCTGAAGGGCTGGTTAATGAAGACACCCCCAAACCATCGGTAAGGGAGCCCTAAGGTAAGGGTGAAGAAGGGAGAAGCAGGAGAGCTGTGGGGAAGTGGCCCAGGGAAATGTAGCAACTCTGGCAGTGAAAGGTTGGCTGCCAACAGCTGCTGCCACTAGGGTCCCTGGGCCGGAACCCGGAGTAGAGGGCGGGCCCGGGTTCCCCCCAACCCACCACTACAGGAACATCTCCTGGGAGGGGAAGTCAGGCCCCTGTCAGGACAGGAGGCTAAACTGTTCTGAAATAAGCCCCCAGGGACAACAGAGACGGTGGGAGTTCTCTCACCAACCTTGCAGGCCTATGATGAAAAGGGCTCAGTAGACTGTAACCCTGGCCCTAGAGAGAGAAGGGCTCCGTGGAGGGTCACAGTGAGCCACTGAGGCTGGCATAAGCTGCCTAGAAGCGCAGGACCCACGGAGCAAGGTCAGAGCTCTGCCACAATAGTTGCAGCAGATATTGTACAAAGGTTGTGAAGTGAGGTGTCTATGACAAGGTTCTGCTTTGCTCGTTATGATTGTGCTGACTGTAAGTGTGTATCATTTTTGTAGTTGAAGTTATGAATATTGGGTCTGTACTTGTATCTCAATGTGTTTTGATTCTAAGTAGCCTCAGTGAAGTATTTGGTCAGCTTCTTGGAATAACAGAGACTTGGTGGGATAACTCACATGACTGGAGTACTGTCATGAATGAATATAAACTGTTCAGGAAGGACAGGCAGGGCAGAAAAGGTGGGGGAGTTGCATTGTATGTAAGAGAGCAGTATGACTGCTCAGAGCTCTGGTGTGAAACTGCAGAAAAACCTGAGAGTCTCTGGATAAGTTTAGAAGTGTGAGCAACAAGGGTGATGTCGTGGTGGGAGTCTGCTATAGACCACCAGACCAGGGGGATGAGGTGGACGAGGCTTTCTTCCGGTAACTAGCAGAAGTTACTAGATTGCAGGCTCTGGTTCTCATGGGAGACTTTAATCACCCTGATATCTGCTGGGAGAGCAATACAGCAGTGCACAGACAATCCAGGAAGGTTTTGGAAAGTGTAGGGGACAATTTCCTGGTCCAAGTGCTGGAGGAACCAACTAGGGGCAGAGCTCTTCTTGACCTGCTGCTCACAAACAGGGAAGAAATAGTAGGGGAAGCAAAAGTGGATGGGAACCTGGGAGGCAGTGACCATGAGATGGTTGAGTTCAGGATCCTGACACAAGGAAGAAAGTAGAACAGCAGGGTACGGACCGTGGACTTCAGAAAAGTAGACTTTGACTCCCTCAGGGAACTGATGGGCAGGATCCCCTGGGAGAATAACATGAGGGGGAAAGGAGTCCAGGAGAGCTGGCTGTATTCTAAAGAATCCTTATTGAGGTTGCAGGAAAAAAACATCCCGATGTATAGAAAGAATAGTAAATATGGCAGGCGACCAGCTTGGCTTAACAGTGAAATCCTTGCTGATCTTAAACACAAAAAAGAAGCTTACGAGAAGTGGAAGATTGGACAAACGACCAGGGAGGAGTATAAAAGTATTGCTCAGACATGCAGGAGTGAAATCAGGAAGGCCAAATCACACTTGGAGTTGCAGCTAGCAAGAGATGTTAAGAGTAACAAGAAGGGTTTCTTCAGGTATGTTAGCAACAAGAAGAAGGTCAGGGAAAGTGTGGGGCCCTTACTGAATGAGGGAGGCAACCTAGTGACAGAGGATGTGGAAAAAGCTAATGTACTCAATGCCTTTTTTGCCTCTGTCTTCACGAACAAGGTCAGCTCCCAGACTGCTGCACTGGGCAGCACAGCATGGGGAGGAGGTAACCAGCCCTCTGTGGAGAAAGAAGTGGTTTGGGACTATTTAGAAAAACTGGACGAGCACAAGTCCATGGGGCCGGATGTGCTGCATCCGAGGGGGCTAAAGGAGTTGGCGGATGCGATTGCAGAGCTATTGGCCATTATCTTTGAAAACTCGTGCTGAATGGGGGAGGTCCCAGATGACTGAAAGAAGGCTACTGTAGTGCCCATCTTTAAAAAAGGGAAGGAGGAGGATCCGGGGAACTCCAGGCCAGTCAGCCTCACCTCAGTCCCTGGAAAAATCATGGAGCAGGTCCTCAAGGAATCAATTCTGAAGCACTTAGAGAAGAGGAGATTGATCAGGAGAAGTCAGCATGGATTCACCAAGGGCAAATCATGCCTGACTAACCTAATTGCCTTCTATGAGGAGATAACTGGGTCTGTGGATGAGGGGAAAGCAGTGGGTGTGTTATTCCTTGACTTTATCAAAGCTTTTGATACGGTTTCCCACAGTATTCTTGCCAGATAGTTAAAGAAGTATTGGACGGATGAATGGACTATAAAGTGGATAGAAAGCTGGCTAGATCGTTGGGCTCAACGGGTAGTGATCAATGGCTCCATGTCTAGTTGGCAGCCGGTATCAAGCAGAGTGCCCCAAGGGTTGGTCCTGGGGCCGGTTTTGTTCAATATCTTCATTAATGATCTGGAGGATGGCGTGGACTGCACTTTCAGCAAGTTTGCAGATATACTAAACTGGGAGGAGTGGTAGATACGCTGGAGGGTATTGATAGGATACAGAGGGACCTAGACAAATCAGAGGATTGGGCCAAAAGAAATCTGATGAGGTTCAACAAGGACAAGTGCAGAGTCCTGCACTTAGGATGGAAGAATCCCATGCACTGCTACAGACTAGGGACCGAGTGGCTAGGCAGCAGTTCTGCAGAAAAGGACCTAGGGGTTACAGTGGACGAGAAGCTGGATATGAGTCAACAGTGTGCCCTTGTTGCCAAGAAGGTTAACGGCATTTTGGGCTGTATAAGTAGGGGCATTGCCAGCAGATGGAGGGATGTGATCATTCCCCTATATTCGACATTGGTGAGGTCTCATCTGGGGTCCTGTGTCCAGTTTTGGGCCCCACACTACAAGAAGGATGTGGAAAAATTGGAAAGAGTCCAGTTGAGGGCAACAAAAATGCTTACGGGGCTGGAATACATGACCTATGAGATGAGGCAGAAAGAACTGGGATTGTTTAGTCTGCAGAAGAGAAGAATGAGGGGGGATTTGATAGCTGTTTTCAACTACCTGAAATGGGGTTCCAAAGAGGGTGGATCTAGACTGTTCTCAATGGTACCTGATGACAGAACAAGGAGTAATGGTCTCAAGTTGCAGTGGGGGAGGTCTAGGCTGGATATTAGGAAACAATGTTTCACTAGGAGGGTGGTGAAGCACTGGAATGGGTTCCCTAAGGAGGTGGTGGAATCTCCTTCCGTAGAGGTTTTTAAGGTCAGGCTTGACAAAGCCCTGGCTGGGATGATTTAGTTGAGGATTGGTCCTGCTTTGAGCAGGGGGTTGGACTAGATACCTCCTGAGGTCCCTTCCAACCTTGACATTCTGTGATTCTACAGGACTATTCTCAGTAAGTGCCCAATCAAGAAACTGGAGTGTCTTAGGGAATTGCTTGTATGGCTTATGGTTAGCCAGTGAGGTAAAACCAAAGTCCTCCCTGTCTGTCTGGTTTGGTGTGTTTAGAAGTGGAGAAACTCCAGCCTTGGGCTGTAACTGCCCTTCTCTAAGCAATTTGTCCTGAACTGATACTCTCTGAAGTGTCCCACCATTGTTACAAGAGGCACCATCATTACACTATCTAATGTGCTAAACTCATTCATTCTTTCTTCCGTTCCTATGTTCATTCTCTCTCTCTCACCTTGAACATAGTCACGGTGGCACTGTAGCACACGCTCAAGAGGAAGAGGGTGATGGAGACCGAGATGGTGGACCAGAGGCCGTCCAGCTCCTCGTCTCTGTCCTCGCTGCAAAACTCACCTGACACGATCACCTCTGTTAGGGGGAGAGAAAGAGACATCAGCTCCGACTCAGCCACTGTGACAGAGAAAGCTCGGACTGTGCGTCCAACACCAACCCGCCTATCTCCTTCTCTACCCATCCTTCCATCCCTCCAGTCATCTATCTCTGGATACATCCATCCATCCCTGACCACAAACCATCCATCATTCCATCCCTAGACACACCCATCCTTCCATTCATCCATCTCTAGATGCATCCATCCATCCGCCCATCCCCATTAACTCCTCCATTCATTGATGACCACAAACCATCCATCCATCAATCCCTAGACACCTCCATCCATTAATCCATGCCTGCACCATCCATCTCTAGATACTTCTGTCCATTCATGACCACAAAGCGCCCATGGAGCCATCCTTCAATCCATCCCTAGACATCTCCATCTGTCCATCTATTCATCCCTCCCTCCCTCCACCCATCCATCTTTAGTTACATCCATCCATCCATGACCACAAATCATCCATCCCCAGAAACCATCCATCCATCCCCACTCACCCCTCCATCCATCCATGACCACAAACCATCTATTCAGCCATCAATCCATCCCTAGACACTTCCATCCATCCATTTATGCCTCTCCACTCCACTCCATCCATGTCCACAAACTGCCCATCGATCCATCAGTCCATCCTTAGACAGCTCTATTCATCCAACCATCCCAGATGCACCTCTCCATCCATCCACCCATAGGTACATTCATCCATCAATCCATGACCACAAACCATCATCGCTAGACACACATCTCCATCCATCCATCCATCCCCACAAACCATCCATCTGTACATGCCTCCACCGTCCATCTCTAGACACATCCATCCATCCATCCATCCATCCATCTCTAGATACCTCCGTCCATCCATGACCACAAACCACTGAAAGATCCATCCATCCATCCATCCATCCATCCATCCATCCATCCCTAGATGCACCCCTCCATCCATCCACCCACCCCTGCCTGCTGTGATGAAATGAAGGATGCAGAGACTCCCAGCTCTCATCTCATTCATCCCTTGTGGCCGTGGCCCTACACCCTGGCACTGAAGCTTGGCCGCCTGTTGAATTTCTCTGTGCCTTAGTTTCTCTGCTGTGAAAGGTGGCTCAGGATCCCTCTGAGGTGTGCGAGGTGCCAGGATGCTGCCATGGTGGGGGAGCTCCCTAAAGACCAGGATGGATGGATTTCACACGTGTGCCTCTATGACCCTGCTCCCAGTGTAACAAAACCCCCAGGAGTCACTTCAGATGGAACGCAGCCACCTCTGGGCCTGTTTATCCCGGGCTCTCTTGCCCAGGTGCAGCCTGTAGTTGCCTCGGCTGAGGGAGGTGGGGATTTTGAACACTCACTTTTATGAACAGAGCCACAAGTATTTTAAGGATGGGATCTCAGGTCTCTCTGACATGACAGATGCTGCTCCCTGAGCATGGCGCCCCCTACTGAGCCCCCTGCCCTAGGGATGTCTGGAGAACAGGTGCATGGATCTGTGTGGGTGCATGTTTGTCTCTCTGTGTTGTGTGTCTCTCTGTGGGTACAAACACGACAGCCCAGGTGGGAGGGTCCCTGGGTCATGCCATGTTACAGGTGTGTCCATCTGCCCTGGACTGAGCTCTCTCTCAGCCACCCCCGCACTCTCTCTGTGTGCCCCTGCACTGCCCCAGGATAACAGCCCTAACACTGCCGCTGCAGGCTACCCCCCTTTAATGCCAAGTGTGAGCTCTGTGCTCGCACTGGTGGGTTTGATTCCTGCACTCGCCCATCCAGCTTTGGGGCTGATACACACATGGGGGAGGGGAAGGTCTGTGAGTGAGGGGCTGGGTAGGAGACAGAGCTCATGTGCGGGGGCATCGGGGCATCTGCATCGTCTGTCTCACCCCACTGCCGGGGCCCACATGTCACCAGAGCTAGTGAGACTTTAGGTGAGTCCCTGCTTAGTGTGTGCTCCAGATAACAGCCCTACTACTGCTGCTGCTTTGTGGGGACTGAGCCCAGGAGCTGATCCCTGCTGTGGGGTGTTTGCTGTATGTTGTCCTATCTCCCCCTCCACAGCTGCTGCTGTGGGTATGGGGTGGAAGGAGACCCCTTAGCCAGGGCCGCCCAGAGGAGGGGCTCAAGTTGGGCAATTTGCCCTGAGTCCTGCAGGGGCCCCCACAAGAATATAGTATTCTATAGTATTGTAACTTTTTTTTATGGAAGGGGCCCCCAAAATTGCTTTGCCCCAGACCCCCTGAATCCTCTGGGTGGCCCTGCCCTTAGCGTCCTAGCCAGCAGAGGAGTGTGTGTGGGGGCCAGGGTATTTTAATTACCTTCCCCCACTGACTCTGGCTGGAAAATCCCCATGGGGCATCTTCTCCTCTCTGGGGTTTAAGGGGATGTAGGGTAAATGCTGATCATGATACGGTGCCCCTCTGGATATGCATGGGTTGTAGCCTAGAGGGGATTGCACCTCAGTGAGATGGCCATCAACCGATCCATCCCACACTCCATCCAGCCTTATCTTTAGCCGTCCTCCATATCTTCCATCCATCCATATAGATCTATACCCATCCATCCATTGTCACCACTAACAATCCACCCACTCATCCTCACCCATATCTTCCATCCATACATGCAACCCCATCCACTTATCTATCAGCCCTTTATATATTATCCATCCCCAAACATCCATCACCACCTGTCCCCATTAACACACTCAGTCGTCCATCCATCCATTGCCATATTCACTCATTCATTCATCCTCATCTATCTATCACTGACCATCTGTACCAGCCCATCCATCCATCTGTCGGTCCATCCCCATCCATTCTCATTTTCCTATCACCATCCATCGCCATTGGTACTGATCCATTACCATATGCACCCGCCCATCCATTCATTTATGTATCAATCCTTCCCCACCCATTCTCATCTCTAGCCATCCATCTATCGCAGTCCATCTATGGCCATCCATGTATCCATCCCTTCATCCTTCAGAATGGGTACCCCTCCAACCTTCCCCATAGATTTATCCATCCATCCCCATCCACTTATCCATTGGCACCACACCTGCGAACCATCCAACCATCCTTCCCTCAGTGCAGCGCAGTCTAGTGGGACTGGGTGGGACTCTCAGAACACCTGGGTTCTGTTTCTAGCTCGGTAACGGACGTAACCTTGGGCAGGTCCCTTCCCCTCCTGGTGTCTCTGTTTCTTCTCCCTCTTTCTCTATCTAGGTGTGAGCCCTTTGACACAGGGACTGTCTCCCACGGTGTCTGTGCCACACCCAGCCCAACAGGGCCCTATCTGAGCTGGGGGAGGAGGTGCTACTTTAATCCAAATAATAATCTCTCTCTCTCTCTCTCTCTCTGTGATATCTGTTGGTCTATGAGGCCTTCCAGGGCCAGCTCTAACTTTTTTGCCACCCCAAGCAAAAAAGAAGAGCGCTGCCCCATCGTACCCCGCCAGCACCGCGCTGCCCGAAGCCCCGCCCCCGAGCACGCGCAAGCCCCCACCCTCCCAGCACCACACTGCCTGAAGCCCCGCCCCCCAAGTGTGCAAGCCCCCACCCTCCTAGCACCGTGCCACCGAAAGCCCCGCCTTCCGAGCGCTACGCCACCCGAAGCCCCACCCCTCTCTGAGTGCTGTGCTGAGCTGCGCCAAGCCCCTCCCTCCCTCTGAGCGCCGCGCCGCACCCTCGAAACAAAAAGCCCCCACTCCAGCGCTGTCCCGATGAATCAAAAAACCCAATACCACCTGAGTGTTGCCCTGCCCGAGGTGCCACCCCAAGCACGTGCTTGGTCGGCTGGTGCCTGGAGCCGGCCCTGGGTCCTTCCCTCTGAAGTATGTATGTATCCATCTAACCATCTCTCTGAACACCTGGCCTTCCAACTGAGCTGGACTTGGATATGGGCTCTGCAGTATGTATGTGTGTAACTGTCCATCTACCCCCCACTCCATCACTGCTTCTGTGCTGTGTATGTACCCATGTATCTACCCATCCTTCCTTCCATGCCTTCAACCCATCCTTCCTTCCATGGCACCTACCCATGTCTCTCCCCATCCATCCATGGTATATACGTATCCACCCATACAGAATCTGGAAATTGGCATCCCCAGCCTTATAGAATCTCAGTTTCTCCCAGCCTGCAACCTGGGACCTCGTCCACCTTGGGCGACCCGCAGATTTCATCCAGTCACACCACAAGAAGGAGACCGGGGATGAGCTCAGACTAGTTCCATTTATTCACTTGTTGTCACTGAGGGCACAGAGATTATTTACAGGAAGCTGTACTGGACAGTGCTAGCAGTGGGGCTGGGAGGAGCCTTCTTCATTTACCAGATACTTTGCTGATGCTGCGTTGGGTGAACTTCAATGAGAGGGCTTCGTGGATGACCATGCAGGTGTAGATGTCCCCTCTGTTCCAGCTGGCCTTGCTGGCTGTCAGCTTGCTGTAGAGGAAGAAGTTTGAGTCGCCGGCTCTGTCCTTGATGGGCTGGGTGGTGATATATTCCAAACTCTCTCTGGGTTTGTGGTTCTTCATCCACTGCACCGAGATGTCCTCGGGGAAGAAGCCCCGCACCAGGCAGGTGAGGCTGACGGAGTCTTCGGAGCTGCTCAGCTCCTCGTTGTGGGGGTGCAGGAGGTAGATGCCAGGGGCAGAGCGCCTGCCTACGGTGGGTGGGGACAGAGGACACAGATGAGCCAAGCACATCACTCAGCTGGGGCCACGTGAGGAGAAGGATGGGGCGTGTGTGTGTGTGGAGGGGCAGGAAGATCCCCTCTCTCCTCCAGGGTGGAGGGGCTGGGGACTGGGCGCTGGTATCTCTGGAGCACAGTTTGAGGGTGGGGATTTGGGGACGCAAAGGGACCCAGGGCCAAGATCCCCTTAAGGAGCATCCCTCCCCGCTGGGGACTGGGATAGGGGAGTCTCTCCCCTTAGGGACCCTGCTCTCCTCCTACCTGTCTTCTTGGAGATCGATTTGATGAGGGGTGAGGGCAGCTCTGAGTGGTTCACTTCACAGGTGAAGGTCACTCCGGCCTCCCAGTCGCGGGTGAGGATGGGCATGGAGCTGGAGGCGGTGATGGTGCTGTTGAACTGCTCAGTGAGGGTCAGGGGTTCAGGGACAATGGAGCCCGGCTTCTCTCGGGACCAGACCACCTGGAGGCTGCAGTTGCTAGGCAGGTTGACCACCAGGCAGGAGAGCATGGGGCTCTGGTTCACATACAAGTCGGCAGGAGACGGGGGCACCAGGAAGACTTGGATGTTGCTGGGAGACGTTGTTTCTTCTGGGGACAGGAGAGCCCAGGTCAGCCGCTAGGCCTGGTCTCCCCTGCCAAGCCCATCCCAGTCTGTCCCCACACCTCTCCCCCCTCGAGCCCAGCCCGGTGTCCCCCTCCCCACAGGCAGATTTAAAGTAAATCGCAGGGTGCCCTGGCACGGGGAACCCCAACAACAGGGGGCCCCAGGATGGGAGTTGGGCCCTGTGCTCAGCTTCGTTTTTGGGGCCCCTCCTTGGGACCCAGCCGAGAAAAAGAACCTTCTCTCTTATCTCCCCCCGCCCCCGGTTTTCATTCTTGTTTTCTTCATCCTCCTCCTGTCAGTAACAGCAAGTAAAGTGAGGGACCTTGATTGGTTTTGTAGTCGAATTTATTTTTCCAGAGAAAATCGCTTGAAAATCGCTGAAAATGGGGAGGGGGTGCAGGAGCTCCTGTTTGGTGCTCAGGGCAGGGGCGGGGATGGGGGGTGCCGGAGTCATGGCACAGGGTGTGGGGGGGCTGGGTGTGTGTGTGTGGGGGTGCAGGAGTCAGGGCAGGGGCCTGGGGATGTGGGCTGGGATTGTGGGGTGCTCCCAGCCCCCTGCCCCTATGTGTGTTGTGGCCCCTCCCCTCCCCTCCCTCCAGGAGCGACCGGAGCACCGGCAAACAGCAGGTTGAGGGTGGGGGGGAGGTGGGGGAGGGGAGCTTGGCTGCCGGTGGGGGCAGAGCCTGGAGCAGGAGCCCCTCGAGCCAGCAGGACCAGACGTGGATTTACAGTAAAACCCAGGGGGCCCCAGGGCCGGGCAGCTGTGGGGCAGCAGCCTGGTCCCTGCACTCCCCCTACACAGACCCCCCCAACCCCAACCCCCTGCCGTGAGCCGCTCAGGGTAGGGGGTGGGGGGGAGGGGCAGGGGGCTGGGAGCATCCCCATGACCCCAGCTCCCTGCCCTGACTCCTGCACCCCCCACATCCTCACGCCCACCCTGAGCACAAAACAAAGCTCCTGCACCCCCCACATTCCCATCTGCGCCCCCTGCCCCAACCTCCTACCCCAACCCCCGCCCACTCCTGCATCCTAACTCCTGGCCAGGCCCCGCCGCCCAACCCCCAGCCTGCTCCTGTATCCTAACTTCCTCCCAGGCCCTGCACCCCAGCCCGACTCCTGCACCCCTCACCCACCTCCAGCCCCCTGCCCTCCCTGGCTGCTGCAGCCCCCACATCCCCACCCCTGCCCCTCGCACCAAACGGGAGCTGCCCCAGGTAAGTGCTCCACACCCCAGTCCGCTGCCCCAGCCCTGAGCCCCCTCCCGTACCCTAAGTCCTGGCCAGACCCCGCAGCCCAACGTTTTTTTATAAAGCGCTTAACAGGAGTTCGCTTATGGCACAAACAGGCTTTGGAAAGACCGTTAAGTGTCCACCGAGACCCCCAGCGATTTTCAAGTGGTCTGTGGAAAAATGAGTTCGACAGCAAAACCAATCAAGGAACCTCACTTTATTCTCATTTACTTGCTAATACTGACAGGAGGCGGATGAAGAAAACAAGAATGAAAACCAGGAGTGGGGGTAGATAACAGAGAAGGTTCTTTTTCTCGGCTGGGTCCTAAGGAGGGCCCCAGAAATAAGGCCCCAGTAACTCTGAATCCCCCATTGCCCCTCCTCTTCGTAGGGAGCCTAGTGCCGGCGAGCGTCACCTCCGCACTTGTTGGTGTGGCCCTGCGATTTGATGGAGGTGCCCGGCTGGGACACCTGGCACGTGTATAACTTGACCTTCCGCCAATCGGCCTTGGAGACAGTGACATTGCTGCGGGTGCTGTAGGTGGGGCCGTTGGCGTCCTTTGTGGTAAGGGCGGTGTCACCAGGAAGTTTCCTGGGCTGCCCGTCAACCAGCCATTCCACCGTCAGAGTCTCAGGGTAGAAGCCGGAGATTAAGCACGTGAGCTGGACGGGGTCTCGGTTGGTGTTGGAGACGATTTTCACCTTGGGTGTAATGGGGGCCTGGGGTTCATGGGGTTCATGGGGCTCTGGGAGAAGGGTGACAGGTTAGTTTTTGTACAGACCCCTGCTGAGCCCCCCCCGTTCCCTGCAGCACAGCGCCCCCTGCTGAGCCCCCCACTCCCTGCAGCCCGGCGCCCCCTGATGAGCCCTCCCTGCTCCCTGCAGCACAGTGCCCCCTGCTGAGCCCCCTGCTCCCTGCAGCACAGTGCCCCCTGCTGAGCCCCCTGCTCCCTGCAGCACAGCGCCCCCTGCTGCCCCCCCCCGCCCTGCAGCCCGGTGCCCCCTGCTGAGCCCCCCCCTCCCTGCAGCCCTGTGCCCCCTGCTGTTCCCCCCCCGATCCCTGCAGCACAGCGCCCCCTGCTGAGCCTCCCCCGCTCCCTGCAGCACAGCGCCCCCTGCTGATCCCCCCCCCGATCCCTGCAGCCCCGTGCCCCCTGCTGAGCCCCCCGCTCCCTGCAGCCCAGGACCCCCTGCTGAGCCCCCCGCTCCCTGCAGCCCAGCACCCAGTTTGCAGCCCTCTGCCCCTTTCCCTGCATTGCAGCCCCATCGCTTCTCTTGGCGTGGTCTCTCTCTCCATCCACCCACCCTTCGGTGCCTCCACACCCAACACTATCTACCTGTCCCCATTCACTCCCATCTCTCTGAGGTGTCTCTCTCCATCCACCCACCCACCCCAGCGACTCCATCAGCTCACAGCACTAGCCGGCTCCCAGCCTCTCTCCCTGCAGCAGTCACCAGAGCAGGGACCTGAGAAACCAGTCAAGGTACCTCACTTTATTTCCATTTACTTGCTATTACTGACAGGAGAAAGATGAAGAAAACAAGAATGAAAGCCGGGGGTGGGGGTGGGGTGGGGGTGGGGAGCAGATAACAGAGAAGGTTCTTTTTCTTGGCTGGGTCCCAAGGGGGGCCCCCCAAAACTGAAGCTGAGCACAGGGCCCCAGTAACTCCGAATCCGCCACTGCCCCTCCTCTTCGTAGGCAGCCTAGCCCTGGGGACATTAACCTTGGCATTTCTGGGCGTGGGCCTGCAATTTCATGGAGGTGCCCGGCTGGGACACCTGGCAGATGAGGGGAGAGTCACCCGGCCACTCGGTCACAGTGAAACGGCTGCGGGTGCTGAAGGTCTGGCCGTTGGCGTCCTTTGTGGGCTGGTCAATGTCACCCTTTTGTATCTGGAAATTCACTATCCAATCCACTGTCAAATCCGCGCTGTTGAAGTGGGAGATCAAACACACGGCCTGGATGGCGCCTGAGTCGGTGCAGGAGTAGAAGAGTTCCACCATGGGTTTGGGGGGCTCTGGGAGAAGGGTGATGGGTTAGTTTTTGTACAGACCCCTGCTGAGCCCCCCGCCTCCCTGCAGCCCAGCGCCCCCTGCTGAGCCCCCTGCTCCCTGCAGCCCAGCACCCCCTGCTGAGCCCCCTGCCTCCCTGCAGCCCAGCGCCCCCTGCTGAGCCCCCCGCCTCCCTGCAGCCCAGCGCCCCCTGCTGAGCCCCCCGCTCCCTGCAGCCCAGGACCCAGTTTGCAGCCCTCTGCCCCTTTCCCTGCATTGCAGCCCCATCGCTTCTCTTGGCGCGGTCTCTCTTTTCATCCCTCCACCCTTCGGTGCCTCCACACCCAACACTATCTACCTGTCCCCATTCACTCCCATCTCTCTGTGGTGTCTCTCTCCATCCACCCACCCACCCCAGCGACTCCATCAGCTCACAGCACTAGCCGTCTCCCAGCCTCTCTCCCTGCAGCAGTCACCAGAGCAGGGACCGGAGAGACCCCCCCAACCCCTCCCTCCCCCCCAGGCTGCACCGCGCCGTCCCTACTTGGGATTTCCTTGGAGATGCTGGAGCTGGTGGGCTGGTGCTCTACGGTGCATCGATAGGTGTTAGACTCCCAGCTGGTGGCCGGGACGGTGACCTGGCTGCTGAGCGAGTAGAGGCCGCTGGAAGGTTGCAGCACGGAGGGATAGGTCCTCACGCCCGAGGAGCCGACGTTGGGGCTCCATGTCACGGTGACCGGCTCGGGGAAGTAGCCTTGGGCCAGGCAGCCGAAGGTGACCGGGGAGGTGGTGACTTCGCCGGTGCAGGAGGTCAGGGGGAAGACAGATGGGGCCGTGGCACTAACTGCAAAGGAAGAGAGAGCGAGGCCATGAGACACAGCCCCACTGAGCCCTGCCCCGCTCCGTGCAGCACAGGCCCTAGCGGGGCACTGGGGCAGCACTCAATGCCGGGGGAGAGCGTCCCCTAGCGAGCCCCACTCTGCTCCATTCACACAGCACAGTTTGGGGTGAGACTGTTGACAGTTGCAAGGTCTTACTAACATCTGTGTGTAAGTGGGGGCCTGAGATAGGCTGCCCCCCGTCTTCCAGGTTGTGTCACAGACTGACCAGGATCAGGGCCCCCAGTTCACTTGGTGCTAAACAGACCCAGTGTGTGATCGGGGGCCGATTACACCAGGTGCTGCAGAGAGACACAATGACAGACAGTCCCTACCCCACAGAACTTACAGGCCAAATACGCAAGATAAAGGAAGGGTCAGAGGGGAAACTGAGGCAGAGAGCGAGGAAGGGACCTGGTCACAGCAGGTCAGTGGCACAGCCAGGTAGAGAACCCAGGAGTCCTGTGTCCCACCCTCTGCTCTGTGGACTGGATGATGCATTGTGCTGTGCCGCTGGTCAGCAGTAAGACGGGTTGATTTCACAGAGTGGAGGGTTGTTCCCAGTAATTTGCACTGGGTTCTCCTGAGGAGCCAAAGGGAATTAGGTTCCGAAGTGGCAGAGAAATTCATTGCTAACATCCTCAGCCCCTAGAGGCCAATTACCAATTCTGTATCTCAAACACACGTCGTTAGAGTCCTGAGAACTCACTTGAGACACCGGTAGGAGGGACTGGGACTGTCCAGTTGAACCTGGGACATATGGGCCCTTTGGGTTAGAGTTTGGGTTATAATTATACATGGGGAGGAGGATGAAGGGTTCGCGGTTAGGGTTAGGTGCTGGGGTAAAGGGCTATAGGTAGCTGGGGTAGAATTAAGGGCGATGGTTTAATGGTTTGGGTCAAATACCCTTCCACCCTCAAGTTCAATATTTGACATGTTGTGATTGGATTTCTAGCCAATTTTGCAGCCATTCAACCATCAGACACCAACCGGTTCTGCTGCCATTTCCCAGAGGGAGATAGTGAGACTCTTGGGTCCTATTCCCAAGGGGTCAGTTTGTAACTTCTCAGAGGGTCAAGGTGGGGAGGTTCGAGTTAGAGTTGGGGTTATGGTTAGGGGTATAATTGGTTGTTAGTACTTGTATCACAGTGGTCTAGAAAACCAAATCTAGGACCAGGATCCATTGTGCCAGGAGCTTTACAGAGAAATAACAATGAGGACTCTACTGATCCCAGCACCATTGAAGCCTGAGCAATCTAAAGTCAGGGTTCGGGGGAGAAGGTTGGGACGTTGGGGTTAGGGGTTAGGGGTTGGGTTTGAAGAGGGGGTCAGAGTTGGGGGTCAGAGTTAGGGAGGAGGGGTTAGGGATGAGGCTAGGACTCTAGGGAAAGGGGGAGGATTAGGGTGCTGGGGTTAAGGAATGGGTGCATCTGTCGGGGGTTAGGATGCTGGGGTTAGGGTCATGGTTAGGGAGTTAGGACAGAGTTAGGGGTCTAAGCAGTTGGGTTTAAGGTTTGGTTTAGGGTGATAGTTCTGGGGTTAGGGTAAAAAACCTTCCCTCCCCCAAACTCAGTAGTCGACTGGTTATCACCACCCCTAGCTCACGACCTTCCTAGCCAGGTTCCCACTCAAGAAACCACTCGGATTCTAACCAATTGGGATGAAGATTTCCTGGACACTTTCCCAAACTCTGCGGGAGAAATCTCCCAAGAAGTCCAGCTGCCTCACTTTCTAGGTGCCCAGAGCTGAGGCGCCTTGGGGAGCACTTACGGGGTCTGCATCTCCAGTGGGCTTTAGCCGGAGAGGTCAGAGCTCGTTCCCCCGGAAAGGAAGCCCAACGCGGCTCCAGCTGAGTGCGCCGCAGAAACGGAGCCAGCTCAGCTCAAAGGCCAAGTTGGGAAGCTGAGCCCTGAGCTGTCGCCTCTGAGCTGCCAGTTACGTCCAGCCCCAGGCAGCCGCGCTCACATCTAGCTGTGCTGGGAATCCCCCCGCCCGGCTCTCAGCATGGAGCATGAGCGCAGAGCTGCTGCAGGGAGGCAGGGCCGGCTCAGGGAGACGCGTTCCTGCACTCGCTGAGGTCAGGGGGTTCCCTCTGACCAGGGACACGCCAGAGGGGAAATTTGTGCCTCAGGTTAGAAAGATTTTGGCTGGAGACAATTAAATCCCCTTGGAAACAATTCAGCTGCTCCCCCAACCTCTAATTGCAGCCCCCCAACCCTGAGCGCCCCACGTCTGCTAATGGCCCTCAACCCTGAGCTCCAGCCTCCTGCTAGCTCAGCCCTGTTCCTCCCCACTCTGCCGGTGCCCCCTATTACTGACCTGCAGCCCCCTGCAAGCCCAGCTCTGCGCTCCTCCCCCAAACCTGTCTGGTGCCCCTCACTCCTGACCTGCAGCCCCTGCCAGCCCAGCCCTGGGCTCCCGCCCCAGCTCTGCCGGTGCCCCTCACTCCCAACCCGCAGCCAGGGGCAGCTCTAGGTATTTTGCCGCCCCAAGCTCTGCAGGCAGGCTGCCTTTGGCGGCTTGCCTGCTGGAGGTCCCCGGTCCCATGGCTTCGGCGGCAGCCTGCAGGAGGTCCACCGAAGACAGCCTGCCTGCCGCCCTTGCGGCAACTGGCAGAGCACCCCCTGTGGCTTGCCGCCCCAGGCACGTGCTTGGTGTGCTGGGGCCTGGAGCCGCCCCTGCCCACAGCCCCTGCTAGCCCAGCCCTGCTGGTGCCCCTCACTCCCAACCTGCAGCCCCTGCTCACCCAGCCCTGGCTGCCCTGCCGCTCTGCCGGTGCCCCTCACTCCTGACCCGCAGCCCCTCCTAGCCCAGCCCTGTCTACCCGGCCGTGCCCGTTCCCCTCACTCCTGACTTGCAACACTCTTCTAGCCCAGCCCCGGGCTCCACCAACAGACCTGCTGGTTCCCCTCACTCCTGACCCGCAGCCTCCTGCTAGCCCAGCCATGGGGTCCCCCCAGCTCAGATGTCCCGATTTTATAGGGACAGTCCTGATTTTGGGGTCTTTTTGTTATATTACCCCCACCCTCTGTCCCAATTTTTCACACTTGCTATCTGAGCATCCTCATTCCCCACCCGCAGCCCCTGCGCCCAGCCCTGCCAGTGCCCCTCACTCCCGCCCCCCACCCCTGCTAGCCCAGCTCTGCCCCCCGCTCTGCCAGTGCCCCTCACTCCCGACCCGCAGCCCCTGCTAGCCCAGCCCTGGGCTCGCTCCCTACAGTTCTTTCAAAGCTCTTATCCCAGCTAATAGCCGGAGTGTGGGATAAGCACCTCTGTCCCCCCGTCTCTGCCTGGGGGGTGCACAGCCTGGCCTGTTACCCATCCTGGCCTGGGCAGCATGTCCAGCCTGTGCAGGGGAGCCATGAGCTGCACCCTGCCCTGGTACTGGGTCCACACAGGGGACGTACCCCACTGCCCTTCATAGGTCAGAACAGAGCACAACACTCCTGGCTCCCAGCACCTCTGCTCTAACCTACTCCCCTTCCAGAGCCTGGGAAAGAACCCAGGAGTCCTGGCTCCCAGCCCCCCACTCTAATGACTAGACCCCACTCCCCTTGCAGAGCTGGGGAGGGAACCCAGGAGTCCTGGCTCCCAGCCCCCCACTCTAACGGCTGGACCCCACTCCCATCCCAGAGCTGGGGAGGGAACCCAGGCGCTCCCCTCTCTAGCACACGCTTCACCCCATTTATCTCTGATGGGGTTAAAACACCCTCTGCACCCATGTGACAAGCCAATAGCGGCCACTTTCCTGGGATGGACTCACCAAATCACCGGCCATGTTGGGTCGTGGGCCGGCACTGGAGACCGGGGGCTTCTGTCCGGGAGTCCAGCTCTGCTCTGTGTCTGTGGCGGAGCTCTTCTGAGGTATCTTTGCCTGTCAGACATCCCCACCCCTTCCCCCCTCGATGGAAGTAAAGATAATTATAGATTGAGAATGAGAGATGACGCCCACTGGGGAGCTTTCACTGTTACAGCTGGTGAGAACATGTGAAAATTGGACAGGTGGGTGAGGGCAGGGGGCTAAAACCGGGGTGAAAAAATAACATTGATGTGACTTTCACTTGTGTAAACTTCCCCTTTCAGCCCATGTTGTTTGTTGGTCAGTTTCCCCCAGAGATTGATCACGAGGGCCGCAGAGCTCAGAGAAGATTGAGGCCTCCTGGGGCGTCTTTTTGAGAACCTGCCATGCAGGAAGGTGAAGAAGGAGACTTTATGGCTTTCCTGGAACTGGGGATAGAACCCAGGAGTCCTGACTCCTGCCCAGCCCAGATGGATAGTGGGTGTGTATGGGATAGAGAGATGTCCTGTACATAGTTGCACACAAGTATGGTTTGAAAGTTCTGTTTGCACAGAAGGGCAGGGACCGGAGGAGAAAGGGCGCCTGTTGGGTTATCTCATCCATCCATGACTCATGGAGGGCTGTTCCCTGGCTTTAACTAATGGTCTTGTGATCAAACAGAGGAAGGGACTCAGGGAACCGGCTTCAACTCCAGGATCTCCCACAGACTCCCTCTGCCACCTTGGGGAGGCCACGTCACCTCTCCATGCCTCACTTTCCCCATCTGTGCAATGAGGGTGATGATGCTCACTGCACACTGGAGAGTTGAGATGGGCTGGACTCAGGTTGTGAGGCGCTTGGGGAATATTTCAGCCTTGCAAAGGACCAGAGTCTCCTCTCAGCATCACTCGCACAAACCAGAGCTATTCCACTGGAGCTGCTCCAGGTTTACACTGGAACGGCCGAGGCCAGAATCCCATTTCTCGTGTTTTTCGCCAGTCGCTAGGACACCACTGCACAATGGGAAGTTAAAGGCAGAGAGAAGGTCTGTGACAGGCCCAAGGTCCCACAGCAGCTGGGAACAGAACCTGAGTCCTGACTCCTTTTCCAGTGAATTGAGCACTGGGCCATGCAGCCATTGGGCCATAGAAGGAGTGGATAGATGGATGGTGCTTGATCAGTGATGTGGTTTCCCCCCTCTTGATGGTTTCTCTTATATTCTCTTTATTTTTCCAGCGAACCCCAGAGCCCCCTCCGTCTTCCCCCTGGTTCCCTGCTGCCCCAAGCCTGGCAATGCTCCCCCGGACATGAGCTTGGCCTGCCTCATAACTGGCTATTTCCCAGCACCAGTGGCCATCAAGTGGAATTCGGGCAAAGTGACCCAGGGGGTCACAACTTTCCCAGAGGTGATGATGAGCGACGGGCTCCTCACCCGGAGCAGCCTCCTGATCAACCCTGCCAGGTCCCGGCAGGGCGACACCTACCAGTGCGATGTGACACATCAAGGGACAGCAATGACCCTGTCGAAGAAGTTCCCTCAGGAGTGTAAGACACGCGGCAGGGGAGGGCGGGACAGCCAGGCTGAGCTTTTCAAAGCGCCTAGAGGGTCTGGGAGCCAGTGAATCTTTATCCACATCCCGTAGGTGCCTTAGGAAAAACCTCCCCCTGAACGTCTGGGGAAAGTTGGGCCCAGTGTTGAAACACACTGAACCCTGGTGCTTTGTCACTGCAGATCTCCTGCCCCCAGCACCCCCTCCATGGACCCCTGAACGAGGGAAACCTTAGGGTGAAAGGCGCTCTGGGACGAGACCTATGTTCTGCTAAGGGGGGGATTTTTCAGCCCTGCCAAAAGGATTTAGGCACCCGGTTCCCATGGGAACTTGGCATGCAAATCCCTTAGGCACCTTGGGAAATCTTAGACCCGCAGCCGGGCTGAAATGACAACTAAGCCTCATGCTGGCCCCTCTGTACAGGGGAATCTTCGGCTCACTGCCTTTCATCCTCACCCTCACCCAAACCCACCCAACCGCCTCCCACTGGGGAGGTAGAACAAAGCCCATTTGCCGCATCAATCCAAAGCCTCAAAGCAGAACCAGTGCAACTCAGCGCCCAGGGTCCCGGCCACCAGGGCCCCACCAGTGTTCAGCCGGCTGCATGGGGAGCACCCCCCTTTCCACTAGGACCCACGGATCCACGGACCCACAGACGGCTACTACGGATCGTTCCCCTTCGAACCCCATGGCGCCACATGAGAGGTATGAGACCTTTTGAAATCTCTATTGGGGTATTGGAGGAGGACTGTCCGTGAGGACGTCTGTCTCTGTTGGGCTCACGCCATCTGAACTTATTGACTGTGCAGCAAGATCAGATGCAGAGTAGTATTGGGGAAAGGCCCCAACAAGGTTAGTTTATAGCAGTACTGGGAACTGCTGAGTTGGCCAACAAAGAAATGCATAAGGTAAATGCATAAGGTAAATGCATAAGGTAATACATAGGTAAATGCATTAGAATGCACCGGTGCTGAGGGGTTTTATCGCCTCAAGAGGGGTTGTCATACCGCCTCATGGTATTGGGTCCGGACCAGGTAAAGATGCATCGTGGTTTAAAAAAAAAAAAAGGAAAAAAAAAAGAGAAAGAAGAAAAAAAAATAATAAAAAAAGAAGCCTTGGTGTGTGTGTGTATGTGTGTGTACACCAGTGTGAGTGACTGTTACCGGAAGATGCCCAGAATACCCTGTGAAGCGAAAGCTCATGACCAGGACTACTCTAACGCAAGCCCGGTAACTAGTGGATCTTTAGGAGATCCGACCCACGGTGGGCTGACTCGGCCTGGCATCGTCCGGCGAGGAAGCTGCCTGGGTCTAGGAGTGTGTGAACCCATCTTCCCTCCCCTTTCCCTTCCGTGTGGGCTACTGACAGTCTGATCATCTCACTGGACGCAATCAGAGTAAGCGGCGCCGCCTCCCAGAGACTAGCCGACGCTCTTTGCTGAAGGGAGGTGTAAGAGAGTCATGGTCATCCTCGTTAGTCTCTCCTGTGTGAGTGCCCTGTAGGGAGAGATCCTTAGTTTATGAGCCGCTAGCGCGGACAGGGCACCCTCCCTGTGTGTGTAAGTGGAAAATGGGGGAGGGACAGTCTAAACACTCCCCCCTTCCTCAGGGTGGAAGCCATTGTGTGCGATGAAGCTCTGAGGTTGTACTGAGATCCTTCTGTCCTGTCCCCTGTAACGGACAATGTAATAAAAGTAGGAAAAATCTGGCTTAGACTGTAATTCCCTCTGCTCTCTGTGTAATTTTCTTTTCTGTTTAAGTGTCAGCAGACAAATGGGTGGGTCTCTGGATAAACTTAAAGTGGTTTGGATTATATGTTAAGTAAATGGCCTTTACCCAATGGCCATGTATTTTTGCCCAGGTGGCAAGCCTCATGAGGGAGGATTCGAATAGCCTTGTGAGTAAGAATGTTTAAGAGAAGAGACCAGGAAGGGTGGGGGCTAGTTGAGAAGCCCACCCTCCTAGCTAAACTGGTAGTGGAACAAGCTAGTGCCCATGGAAGGGACGGTTCAGCGAGAATAACAGGATCGGGCCCAGGCGGGCAGGCAACAGACAAAGAGATTGGAAAACAGGTTGGAAACTTTTGAGGGTGTAGTGGAAGGAAGAAGTAAGTAAGTATAAGCATGGGGATTTCAAATACTCCGGACAATACTTGAAATGGTGATTTCAGTTGATAAAAGTGACTTTTGGGAGACAAGCAAGTGATTTAAGGAAGTGAGAAGTTAACTCTGTAGTTGCTGGAGGAAACAGCAGTTAAACTTTGTAAAAATGCTAAAGTGGAAAGTTCTTGGTGTCTTTTGAAATGTTTGTAAATAAATTCAGGCAAAGAAATTATTAGATTGCGATCATTTGGCTATGAATGATTTAGTCGAATTAGCTAAAGAAATGTATACAGTGCTATGTAATTGAAATCCTATTAGGCTCTATGGGGCACTATAAGAAGTGCTTTTCTTTCAGTGTTTGAAAGCAGGAGTTAGAAGTACAAAAAAAAGCCATCAAAATTCTGGTAAAGATAATTATGTCCCTTTTAAAGTAAGAATGTTTTGCCTGAAATCAACAAGTGTATTTGTATATTTTAAGTAATGATTGACTGCCCAGACCTCTGTTTTTGTCTTTCAGATAATCAAAGAAAACTAATGCCAGCTGAACAGCATTCAACATACCATGATTTATTGGCACAGTAAAAATTATGTTTTGTGTTCTATGTTCTGTCTTGTGGTGTTTGTCTCGTGGCCAGAATTGTTGTGTTTAATATTTTCATGGGATGGTCTGATTTGAAATCAAGCGGAAGTGTTGGATTGAAATGCAGATACTTGTTTTGTTCAACTTAGAATACAAAGTGTTTGGATACATCAGAAAAATGTGATACACTAAAGTCTAATACATTTTCTTAAGTAAGAGAAAGAAACTACATTGGTCAAATCTTTTAATTGAAAATTGTTGTTAAAATTTGCATACCGACAGTCTTTGGAAGCAAAGACATGAAAAGTTAACCCACTCCCCATATTGTACATGGGATCTTCTGGCTACCTCAGATTTCTAGCCAGAGGGTTGGGGATGGTAGGAAGCTATTGCTGTTGTTAAATGTACCGCTCACAAGACCCCTCATGATGAAGTTACCCGTGGAAATGCTTTGGCAGACTCTGCAGCCAAAGCAGCGGCCCTTTCCGTACCTCAGGCTGAATATACTTGTGTCCTAATTGGGCAGCCTTCCCTAGCCTCCCTTGAGGATCTGGCTAAGATCCAGGAGGCTGCATCAAGAACCGGGAAACACTCTTGGAGTGCTGCTGGATGCATTTTACATACTGATCATCTTTGGCGTGCCCCGGATGGTCGCCTGGTGGCACCGAAGATGTTAATGCCCTATCTTGCTCGCATATACCATGGAATGGCACACGTGAGCAAAGGGGGGATGGTTGCTGCAGTAAACTGAGATTGGTGTGCACCCAGTTTCCCTTCTGTAGCACATTCCCACTGTCAACGCTGTGTGATTTGTCAACAGCACAACATTGGTAAAGCTGTTAAAGCTAAGCGGGCAGCCCACCCTCCTCCTTGGGGACCTTTTGTAAATATTCAGATTGGTTTTATTCAAATGTCTAAATGTTGTGGTTATGAATATGTATTAGTTTTAGTTGATGTATTTACCAATTGGGTTGAAGCTTTTCCCTGCAGGAAAGCAGATGCCAGGACTGTTGTGAAACTTCTGCTTAAAGATTTTTATACACGTTTTGGCATCCCTGTGAGTATCAACAGTGATCGTGGAACTCATTTTACTGGACAGATTGTAAAGGAGTTATGTGCAGCTTTGCAGATCCAGCACAACCTTCACTGCCCTCACCACCACAGTCTGCTGGGACAGTGGAACGCCAGAACGGGATTTTAAAGAATAAACTGGCCAAGATTTGTGCTGAGACAAACTTAAAGTGGCCAGATGCCCTTCCTTTGGCACTGATGAGTATGAGAGCCATTCCCAATCGAAAGACTGGACTCAGCCCTCATGAAATTTTGACAGGACGCCCAGTGCGACTACCAGCTGCACCCCCACTAACCCTAGCTCAAATGGACATTCATTTGATGGATGACATAATGCTTAAGTATTGTCAGGTACTAATGAAATGTGTTAAGTCTTTTTATACACAGGTGAAGGAAGCACTACCGAAGGATCCTGTGCAACCTTGCCACTCGTTGGAACCAGGCGACTGGATCTATGTAAAAGTCCACCAATGAAAGACTGCCTTGGCTCCACACTGGAAAGGCCCTTTCCAAGTCCTGTTAACCACCAACACCGCTGTGAAGTGCCAAAGACTACCTGCCTGGACCCATGATTCTTACTGCAAAAAAAGACCCCTCCACCTCGGGAGGACACTTCTACTGATGATCAGCCTATTCTTTCTTCTAGTTCTACTGTGCTTTCTGGACAGCAGGGAAAAAGGACAAGGTGAAGTGCTGGTTAACCTCTCCCTTGTCCACTGACAGACCAACTGTGCCTTTGAACTTTTCTAGAAGAAGCAAAACCATTACAGGGTGATGTGCTGGTAAACCTCTCCCCTGTAGGATGCTGAACCACAACTGTTTTGGGAAAGAAGAAGAAACACTCACTCCACTGACATTGCCAAAGTCCAGGAATTCCTGACCAAAAAGGACATTAAGAACTGACCCTGGTGAAGAAACAAAGAATTATACACTGGCAGGAAGAAATTTGTGGGACCCCTGCTTGGGAATGTGGTATTGATTGGATTTTGGGGTTTATTCTACAGGCTGCGCCCTGTGTTCTGAGTAAATCCTTCAGCATGTATTGCCCTCCCTAATTGGATTTTAAATGACATTGCCCTTATCCAGTTTCCAGATCACCTCTACATACCCAAATTGCTCACAAGGGGCTGCCATTAGATTAGCACAACAGAGAGCCTGGGTTATTTCCTATGGAAGAAGGGGGAATTAACCAGATCCCTGTGGGCTAGGGCCAATAGTGCAGCTGCCATTTGGAATATTCTTAAAGGCCAAGAACATAAGAAATTGGGCCAACTAGAAAAGGCCACTAGCCTTATTTTTGAAGCTCAGCTATCTTAAGTACAGGCTGGAGTTGGTGAGTTACATGTCATTTCCACCATTAGTTCTATGACCCAGAAGTTACTGACAGAGATGGTATTGAATATCACTGAGGCTGGGAAGGCATTGCAGTGGGATCTAGACCAGACTTGGCCCACTGGCCTTACAGACACATCAGGAACCATCTGATCTATGGTCATGGAAACATACTTGGACACTTTCTGGATGGAAGTGTGGACATTTACAGTGCTCCTTCCAAGCATATGGACCGGTTATAGGGTGGGTGTGGGCTCCCACATACCAAATCCTGCCGGGTCCATGGGGAGGATGCATGTGGGACTGAATTATTTACCGAGACATCTGGGAAATTAGACCACCTGATATACCTAACTGATTTATAGTCAGTGTCCCTAGAATAACACCTGACATTTTGGATAAGAATAGGGAGTCAATGGACATTTTGGCCGTTAGAACCACCACAGCTCAGTGTATCTATAAACTGAAGCCAGGGGAAGTTGTCACTGTTCATGATACTGTTTGCTGGAAGGGTAGAGGACAAGAAACTATCCTGACAGGACACCTACTTTTTCAAGTTAATGATAGCTGTGTGTATGTTAAAACCACCACTTATGTACTAAGTATGATGTATTGTGCTTTGTGACCAAAACTGTATAACAACCCCATTATATTATTGCTATGGAAATGTTATTGCTTGTATTGATATTAGTTAGCTTAGAATTATGTTGTTGTTGTAAAGGATGTACTAAAAGTAATACCTTTTATGTCCATGCTAATCATGCATTGTCATTACATCCAATAAAAACCCCTAAGGTTGAAATATCTGCTGTAGAATCTGAAATCCATGGTTTAATGCAAATAGAGATTTGAAAATATCTGTTGTACTAGAAGTACAAAAGGGGGGAGTGTGGAAGTAGGGAAAGAATTAATAAGGATTTGAAGGGGATCTTAATGCATGTCAGTCAGTTAGCAAGAGTTAGCCCAGCTGTAACCCTAATGACGTGAGACTTCTAGAAGCAAGAATAGTGTGAGGCAGAGGGAAAGAACTGTGTAAAAAGTTATTACGACCTTGTAACTGATAAACCAAATATGCAGACTGGTGTCTTTTAGGAGTGAGAAAAATAAGATAGCAGGATGGCTTATGTATAAACAAAATGCAGTTGTTGCTTATTATCGTCTGTATTATTGCTAGTTATTGTTTGTAATAAAGGTATAAATGCTTGCTGTAATTGTTTACCAGTTGAGAGACCTGTCCGGGACTGGGGCGACCCTGTGTCCTAGGGCACTCCCTCCCTCTATTGTAATTACTAGAGAAATAATAAAGTATTTGATTTTGCTGCACCCAAAGAAAAAGTGAGAACTGAGTTTTTCTCCAACACTGGTGAACACAGATCCAAACCCCTTGGATCTTAAAACAAGGAGAAATTAACCATCCCCTCTCCTTTCTCCCACCAACTCCTGGTGGATCCAGATCCAACCCCTTTGGATCTAAAAAACAAGGAAAAATCAATCAGGTATTAAGAAAAAGGCTTTTAATTAAAGAAAAGAAAGGTAAAAGAAAACCTTCTGGGAGAGATTAGCATACCAGCTACTCTCACAGACAACAGATACAAAACACAGAGGATGTTCCCCTGGGCAAAAACTTAGTACACCAATGAAAATACCCCAATACCCAATTTGATTCTACCTCTAATTGCACAAGACTGGTTACAAAGAAATAAACATAAACCTATTATTCCTTTCTAAACTTACTACTCTGGTAAAGCAGCAAAGAATCCTGTGGCACCTTATAGACTAACAGACGTTTTGCAGCATGAGCTTTCGTGGGTGAATACCCACTTCTTCAGATGCACCCACGAAAGCTCATGCTGCAAAACGTCTGTTAGTCTATAAGGTGCCACAGGATTCTTTGCTGCTTCTACAGAACCAGACTAACACGGCTACCCCTCTGATACTCTGGTAAGAGGCTGGTTCCTTGATCTTTTTCACTCCAGCTGAAACTGAGACTCTAAACAAAGGAAAACTTCCCTCCTTCCTTTTGAATCATCTTGTTCCCCCATTGGTTCCTCTGGTCAGGTGTCAGCTAGGCTAGATGAACGTCTTAACCCTTTACAGGTAAAAGAGGCATTAACTCTTAACTCTCTGTTTATGACAAGTTCAAATAAACAAACACAGCTCAAGCTCCAGCTTTGTCCCCGCTGTTTACCAGGGAGAACACACTCCATGCAGCACGTGCAGGAAGAGGCCTGGAGGCTTTTAATATTTGCCTAGATGATTTAAGGGCCCTGTTCCCATTTGTTTTAATCCCTTACATGGCTGTGAAAAATCTCAGCCCTGGTGGCTGATTAAAGTACTCAGTGTAAACGTACCACAACAAGCTGGGGGTTGCTGGTGCTGGGAGGACTGTAGCGTTAGCCCTCTCTCTGGAAGAGGACTGGGGATCTACAGAGAGTGACACTGGACTGTGTTTTCCCCTCTCTCTGCTCTCAGGGTGTGATTCGACAACGCCACCCCAGGTTCACCTCTTGGTCCCCACCTGTGAGGAGAGCTCCACAGAGAGCCAGCTGGAGCTGGTTTGCCTCCTCCTGAGCTTCAAACCCAACAACACTGACGTGAAATGGCTGGTGAATGGAAAGGAGAGCAGCCCCCCCACCCCGGCCTTTTCCTCTGCCATGGGCACAGACGGCTTCTACATGGGGCAGAGCCGCATGCACGTCACCAAGCAGAGCTGGGAGCAGGGGGACGTCTACACCTGTCAAGTGACCCGCCCAGCAGTGGGAGCAGAGCTCTCCATGCACAACACCAGCAAGTGCTTGGGTGAGGGGCTGGGCCCGTGCATGGCGGGGAGGTGGGGCGGAGAGTTACTGAGAAACCAGCCCTGCCGAAGGGCAGGTGGGACTGCACCTAGACACCAGTGTGACGGGAGACATAGGAGTGCCATAGAGAAACTGGTGCTGCAGGTGGATGGGAAGAGAAAGAGATACCATGGCTGGCTGGCTGGGAGGGACACTAGGAGTGTTCTGATGGAGGTGGAGGGATACATTAGATTTCAATCGTCCTTTTCTGCCTTTCCACATTATTTGAACTGGTCACTGACGTCTCTTTGCATTTCTCAGCCTGCCTCAGAAGCTCACTTGACCCAACCATCTACTTAACCAAACCCTCCTATGAAGACGTCATCAAAAATTCTGGTCATGTTACCTGTCTAGTTCTGGGCTATGACTTAGCAGGCAGCAGAATGGCATGGAAAGTGGATGGGCAGGTCAGCTCTGCGGCGAAGACACAACCCCCCAAGAAGAACAGCAACGGGACCACCAGCCTGGTCAGTTCTCACCCTGTGTCGCTGGCACAATGGGGACAAGGCACCAAATTTACCTGCAAAGTGACCACACCCTGTTCTGGAGAACTAACCCAGGAGATAACCATGAGCAATACAGGTGAGGAGCCCTGGCATCTCCAAGGGAAAGGCAACCGCCAGTCACTGTGAATTGGGATTAGAGGGTGAAACTCACCCCGCACACGTCCTAGGCAGCCTTTATGTCCCAGTTAAGCCCCCAAGTAGGACTTTAGCGGCGCCTAGGCCCTCAGCACAGGGTGTGTGGCTGGTAGAATTAGTATTTCTCCTGTGAATCTCTCACTCTCAATCTCTCACTAATTTCCACCTGCACAGTTCTCCCAGGATTCCCTTCCTGCTCATTAAATTCCAGCTCCTCCAAGAATTTCACTCCCTGGGCTCCCTGGGAAACGGGGATGTGGCCTGTCAGGGACTCTGATCTGACGTGCGTCTGTACTTCTTACCTCTGGAAATCGGGCTGGTGCTTGTCACCCGCCATCTGGCCTTTCCGGGCTATTTCCGGTGAGACTCTCTCAGAGTGTCCAGTGGAGTTAGGTGCCCAAACCCCACTGAAATACCCAAGGTGTCCAAATCCCTTAGCCAGCCTTTGAAAATCTTAACTGTGTTGAATTTTGCTGGGAGCGTTTGAAGGAGGGAAGAGGCTCCATCGGAGTGAGGAATGGGTGGGTGACTGTAGCGGGGTGGTCCCCGCTCCAGCCCGGGAAGGGTTGAAGCAGCCCTGGGAGAGGGCTGAGGCTCTGGATCAAAGCCTGGGCTGGTTGGGGAAGGCAGAAACAGGTGGGGCCATGCCCCAGTCAGGCCCAACTGGTCCCTAGAAGAGGCTGCGAGCCAGAAGCCCAGTCAGACTCTCTCTCTGGCCTTTGCGAGGGAGGGGCCTGGCTGCTGGGGAGCGAACCTGAGGCAGAGCAGGGCTGGGGGAAGGCCAGAGGAGCTGGGGAGCCCTGGCCTGGAACTGCCCCCCAGGCTGCGGCCTAGTATAAGGCCGAATAGGTACTGGGGCTGCAGGGGGCAGCCCAAGGGCAGAGGAAGGCAGCAGGCCCAAACCCTCCTTGCCAGCGATGAGTGGCTGACACTGCAGCCTACCCCAGGGCATGGGGGCTACTTGGTGACTGGCAGTAGCCTACGACTGAGGCGAGGTGGGGATCAGGGTGGGGGTTCCCCGGGGAGGGTAAACCCTGAGACTGGGGGGTTAATGCCAGGGGGCAGCACCCCAGATAAACGGGCACCGGAGTCCAGGGAGGGACACGGGGGCCAAGCGGCAGCGGGACACTGGCCTTGAGAGGGCGCTCCGGAGGCTGGAAAGCTAATTCCCGAGGTGACCAGCAGGAGGCGCCGCAGGGGCGAGTCCTGCACCTTTACAGTGACCCCATGTGATGATGATGCATGGTGGAGATGTGGGGAGAAGAGGAGATCGTGTGGTTCAGTATTTGGGGTGAGGGTTCAGGTTAGCGACGCAGGACTAGCTCAAAGAACCATGTCCATCTGCGTCACTGTACAACCAAGCTGAGGATAATGATCCTGAAGATGATCTCGAAGGAGATGACGATGATGTCGATGACAATGAAGAAGGAAATGAAGATGCTGAAGGACAAAAGGAGAAAGAATGTCAGAATGCTGAAGGAGATAATGAAGAGGAGACTAATGAAGGTTTTGCTCTGAAGAAGATGAAGATAAAGAGGAAGGAAGTGGTTATGAAGACAAGAGAGGTGAAGAAGATGAATATGATGATGGTGATGAAGATGAAGATGATGATGTTAAGTTGTTTCCGTTTAAGGTTGAGGATCTGGGAGGTCACTGTGCACTCTGCGGGGAAGGCTTGGGAGTTCATTTGAGTTCTTGGGTGAAGGTCCAGGCTCTTTGAGTTTCAAGGGAGATGATGCTCAGTGGTTGGGTTTTTGTTTTGCCTGGTCTAGCGTCACACATACCCTGAACAACTGCCCTCCCTGGGCCCTTCACACAGTGATAGCTGCTGGAGCTAAGTCCTTAACTTAGACTTGCAAACCAAGTCTTATTCTTCTCTTGCCCCTCTTCCTTTTCATTTAGGCATTAGTAAGAAGGAGCCCTCAGTCACCGTCTCCCGAGCCTATCACGAAGACAACTCCGGGAACAGAGTCTTCTTGACTCTCATCTGCGAAGCTAGCGGCTTTTACCCAGAAGAGATCAGCATCACCCGGCCATGGAAAAGCCCAAGAGTGTTGTGGAAAAGTTATCCCTTGGTAAGTGAATTCTTAGAGGCAGGTATTAATTTGGGGATGTCCACACGCTTTCATATCCCATCCAGCCAATGGCATGAACAACTGCATGACTCCATGTGAGCCCTGGTGGGAGGGGAAGCTATGAAGGATTTCTATCTCCATTATGATGCTGTCTTTGGTGAAACGAAGAACTGCATGATTTATTGCAACCTGAGCTGGGTGGGGAACGCCCCCTCCACTCCAGTGTGGGAGAGTTCCCTGTATTCCCAAGGCATTATCCAATCTGAAATGCCCCAAGTAGTTGGGATCCCACCCAACCCCTGGAAGAGATTATTCCACAGCTTCACAGACCCCATCACCACGAAAGGAAGTGCAGGAAAACTGTCCTAATTGCAAAAGGGAATTTAAGGGAGGGTGCAGAATGTAATCTCATTGGGCTGTGCTTTGGCCAAGACGTTGGGATGGACACTCTTGCTCTTGCAGAAAGTTCATGGAGGTCTTTTATGGCAGCGAGGCGGTTTGCTGAAAATTTTCTTTCCTTCTTAACCATGGATCCCCCTGGGAGTTGTTGCTTCACACTTGGACATGGATTCCCATGGTTACAGATTCACAATTTTGTCCTTATGGTCCCTTCTTATTCCTCAAATTTGTTGTTGGCACATTAGGAATGTCTTCATGGATCTTCAGCCCTGACAGGCATCCAATTAAAATCTGTTCTTGAGGAAAAGATGAGCTGGGGTGGGGCAGATTCCGTATCTGATTCAGGAGCCAACAAATTCATACAAACAAAGGAGAGAAACCCCTCAGCTCCATTGCCCCACCGTGGGGCTTGGGCATCCATGTGAATCTGGACTCCCAGCTCCAGCAGCATCCACTTTACAAACTTGTTTCATGAGCCAGACCATGCATATCCTTCAGAGAACATCCAATAGAGGCCATTGTCCCTGGGTGCCAGGGATCCAATCAGTCTGGGCTCCCTGGCTGAGATTTCTAAAGGGATTCAAGCTCTCCCCTCCCCCATCGGCTTGCAGTGGGAGCTGGGGGACTCATGCTCTCAGGGACCTTGGCAGACCATGGGTGTGAAATATAAAGGACCCTTCTGCCTGTGCAGGGAGTAGGGGTTGGGGAACACAAGATCCATCCTGAGCTGTGGGTGCCATGTGGGGTCTAGTGGTTAGAGCAGGAGGGCCTGGGTGCCAGGCATGACCATGGACAGGTCATTTGTCCTCTTTGTCCCAGCTGCCATCTCTGGGAAATGGGGATAACCACACTGAGCTCAGGCGGGTCATCGAGCTCATGAATTTGTGTATGGAAGGACGGTGAGTTTAGCAACCACGGCAGGTCTGTCTCTGGCCATTTTTTCCACAATGGGGCTTTCTCCCAACAAAACTGGAGACCTTCAGATTTGCTCCTGGGACCCAGAGACCCAAATAACCATAATGGGACCCAGGAATCCCAATCCCTCGATAGGCTGGAAAAAACCTGAGCCATTGTTCCTGCTGCTCCATAAGATGAGAGTCCCGCCCCTCCCAGCAGGGAACCCAGTGCCCTATTTACAAGTCCAATGATGCTCAGCCCCTTTCCCAAACAGCCCATGGGCTTTGCACCCCTGAGAGAGCGGCACTCAGTTACCACCTGGTGCCTGTTGAAATATTTGCTCAGCCCAGCCCTCAACGCCTCCTCCTGCCCCCACCAGGTGTCACCAACTGTAATCGACACCCTCTGGAGGTGTCTCTCCTTCCCCCTTCCCTGGAGGACCTCTACATAGCGCAGAACGCCACCATCAGTTGTGTGGTGAGCGGCATGGAGACCCCCGGCAGCCTGGAGGTCTCCTGGAACCGGGGTAGCGGGGGCCCCTTGGCCGTGGTCTCCTGTGGGTGTGCGTGGAGGAGTGGCAGGCGGGGGAGGAGTTCACCTGCACCGTGAAGCACCAAGACTTCCCGTCGGCCATTGTCAAGACCATCCACAAGAGTCACAGTAAGAACTCAGCCTTTCCCCTGTAGGGGGCGCCAGCTCCCATCGGGCCGCAGGCTTCGAGGAGTGGCTGGCACAGGGTGTGGGGAATGGGATGCGGGACCTTCTGTCTCTAGGGGTCGCCAGCTCTGATCCGGTTTCAGGTCTTTGGGACTGGGAGTTACAAATTTGTGGGTGGGTCGAAATGTGCAAATTGATGAGAGAGAAGGGGACGGAGAGTCAGGACTCCTGGGTTCTTTTTCTGTCTCTGGGAGGGGAGTGGGATGTAGTGGGTTAGAACAGGGAGACTGGAGGCTGGGACTCCTGGGTTCTAGCCCCTTTTCATGGAAGGGATTTGGATCTAGTGGGTTAGTGTGGCCCGAACTCCTGGATTCTGTCTATGGGTTTGGGAGAGGTGTGTGTGGGGGGTCTAGTGGGATATTGCAGGGGGATGAGGGTTGGGGATGGTAGCCAGGACTCCTGGGTCCCAATCCTTAGCATTAACCCTTTGCTGTTTCTCATGGCAGTGGTCTCCCTCCGGGCCCCTTCTGTCTACATCTCCCCTCCTCACGCTGAGGAACTGGCTCTCCGGGAATCAGCCACCATCACCTGCCTGGCCTCCGGCTTCCGGCCCAGAGACATCTTGGTGACATGGACCCAGCAGGACCGGCCCATGCCCCAGGAAGCCTACACCAACATCGGCCCCGTGCGGGAGGCTGGGAAGGAGGAGCGCTACTTCATCTACAGCAAGCTCAATGTCTTGGCGTCCGAATGGCAGCGGGGGGACACCTACGCCTGTGTGGTGGGGCACGAGGGTCTGCCCATGACCTTCATCCACCGGAGCGTGGACAAAGCCTCCGGTAAACCCACCGCCGTCAATGTCTCTGTGATCTTGTCCGACACCGACGTCACTTGCTACTGAGCAGCAGAGCCCCGTGGGCTCCTCACGGCGTATCTGAGATGGCCACGGAACCTCGTGGGGTCTGGGATTCCTCTGAGCCTGTGTGTAAAGCTGTGGTAGCTCTGGTGTGCGGAGTGTGGCTGTGTGTGGAATATGCCCAAATAAAATGCACCATGCTAGAGCATGTGATGAAGGGTGTGTCTTCTGCAGAGAGTGTCCGTGTGTCTTATCTACCCACCCACGCTTCCTCCCACAATATCTAGATGTATCCATGCACCCTTCTTTCTTTCGCTCTTTTGCTCTAGCCATCCTCCTTTCCTCATGGATTGTCTACATCAATTCACCCTTCCTCAGGATCCATCCATCCAACCTACCCTCTGCAGTACCTGTCTCTTTGATTCTACCATATCCATCCATTCATGCATGGAAAATCAGGCAATGTCCTCTCTGCATCCATCCATCCTCATGCAGTGTCATGTTTCTACCTGCCCACCCCTCTGCAGTGAGTTGCTCTCCATCCATTGCTACTGATGATACTGCAGCTCCTAGATGTCCTGACTGAGATTAGGGCCCCATTGGATGGGCACTACATGAACACACGTAGAGCAAACGTCCTGGAACCAAGGAGCTGATAGTCTAAGCAGAGAGAGGCTGGGAGGGGATATTTTGGCACAAAGGGATTAAAATTGGGACACTAAAAAGGAGTGAGACACCCAACTCCCACTGCAATTGTGAGTTTATTTCACTGGCACCTCATTTCCTCAGAGTCCTTGAAAGACCCCAGCCTAAGTGGCTTGTCTCTGGTCACACTGCAGGTCAGTGGGCGACATGGGAATAGAGCCCCAATCTCCCATCTCCAAGACTTGTTTCTTAACCATTGCACCTGTCTAGCAATGTAGCCCTGGCCAGTCTGGCATCAGAACTCCTTGGACATGCGTCCTCACCGGACCACATTAGGTGAGAGGCAGAGCCCCCAGGAATCTGGTGTTTTGTCTGCTGGGAGCTAGGCGACGGGTGAGACTGAGTTAGGAGCCTCCATTCCCACCAGCTCTGTCCCTGGATGTATGAACACGGGGCGGGGTGCAGGGGAAGTGATTTCACCTCTGTGTTCGGGGTTAGGGAGACCGATACTGGAGCAGCATTCAGTTCTGGAGGCAACATGCAGTGACAGTCAGAAAAGGTAACAATGGTAGAAACCATTAGGAAAGGGACAGATAATAAGACAGTAAATCTCATAATGCCACTGTATAAATCCATGGTATGTCCACAGCTTGAATACCGTAGGATTGGTGTGGAGAAAGTAAATAAGGAAGTGTTATTTCCCTGTAGACGGGTCGGACTAACCCCTGCGGCGCCTCCTGCTGGTCGTCCTTGGGAATTAGCTTATTCCAGCCCTGGAGCGCCCTCTGCAGGACGGTGATCCACCTGTCTGCTACTGGCCCCCGTGTCCCTCCCAAGACCCCGGTGCCCCTTCAACTGGGTCTCCCCCTCCCAGGGGAACCCCCACCGCACTATCCCCACTTTGCCTCAGTATTGGCTACTGCCAGTCATTGTCTAGCCCCACACCCTGGGGCAGGCTGCAGTATCAGCCACTCATCACAGGCAAAGGGGTTTGGACCTGCTGCCTTGGCCTACCCCTGGTTTGCCCCTGCAACCCCCAGTACCTCTTGGCCTATAGCTAGGCTGCAGCCTGGGGCTTTCCAGGCAGGAGCTCCCCAGCTCCTCTGCCTTCCCCCAGCCCTGCTCCACTCCGGTACCCTGTGTCTAGCTCCCTGCAGCCAGGCCCATCTCCCTCTACAGCCAGAGAGAGACTGTCTTGGCTTCTAGCTTCCCTGGCCTTCTTATCAGGCCCTGTTGCTCAGTTTGGGGCGTGGCCCCAGCTGCAGCCACTTCCCCAATCAGCCCAGCCTAAAGTCCCTTCCCAGGGCTGTTTTAACCCCTTCAGGGAAGGAGCAGGGGTCCATCCTGCTACATTCCCCCTTCATATAACACAAGAACCAGGGGTCACCCAATGAAATTAAATGGCAGCTGGTTTAAAACAAACACAAGGAAGTATTTCTTCCCACAACAGAGTCAACCTGTGGAACTAGTGGTCAGGGGATGTTGTGATGGCTAGAAATATAGTTGGGTTCAAAGAAGAATTAGAAAAGTTCATAGAGGATAAGTCTATGAAAGGTTATTAGCCAAGATGGTCATGGATGCAGCCCTAAGCTCTTGTCCCTAAGGCTCTGCCTGTCATAGGCTGGTTCTGTATGACAGCAGATGGATGACTCAATAATTGCCCTGATCTGGTTATTCCCTCTGATACCTCTGGTATCAGCCACTGTTGGAAGACAGGATACTGGGGTAGCTGGACCATTGGTCCCATGCACTGTGGCCATTCTCTTGTCCAATATTCAAAAGAAGGTTGAAAAATTGGAGAAGGTGCAAAAGCGAGCTAGAAAAATGATTAGAGGGCTGGAGAAAATGGCTTCCAGTGAGAGACAGGAGGAGATGAATTGGCTGAAAGAGACATTCAGGACATGGCTTCATGGATATGTATAAATACCTCCATGGGGAGAAAGTACTGGGCAGTAAAGGTCTGTAACTTAGTATAGAGAGACTTAAGAGGAGCCCATGGCTGGACAGATACAAATGTAGAATAAAGCACTGCGGGGTGGGTCAGGGTTGTGCTGACACTGTAGATTCCGTCTGCCGGACTCTCCTGGGCCTCACCACAACGCGGCCCAATTGCCAGAGTCTAAGCAGCAGCCCTTGGGTTCTGGGCTGTGTGGCCTAATGGGACGAGACAATACGGCCACCCATGAGCACAGAGCGGTGTGGCCTAGTGCCCAGGGTCAATATATCAGCCCTCAAGTGCAGGATTTTGTTTCCTAGGGGTTAGAATGAATATAGCGGCCCTTGAGTGCAGGGGAGCGTGGCCTAGCAGCCAGGGTGAATAGAGAGGCCCTTACATGCAGGGGAGGGTAGTGTAATGGCCAAACCCAGGGGCCGTCACAGGAGGGGGTGATGGTCAGGGTAGGGGGCCAGGGGTCCACCCGACTCCACCGGGTCCTGACCCAGGGCCCTAGCAGTGGTGGAGTGGTCCACCCCTGGGTCAGTGGAGAGTCATAGAATCAGAGACTCAAAGGTCTGGAAGGGACCTCGAGAGCTCATCTAGTCCAGTCCCCGCACTCATGGCAGGACTAAACATTATTGCTTCTTGTCCTATCCTCAGAGGTTAAGGAGAACAATTTCTCTGCCTCCTCCTTGTAACAACATTTTATGTTATTGAAAAGGGATATCATGTCCCTTCTCAGCCTTCTCTTTTCCAGACTAAGCAAACCCAGTTTTTAATCTTCCCTCATGGATCATGTTTTCTAGAGCTTTAAGCATTTTTGTTGCTCTCCTATGGCCTTGCTCCAACTTTTCCACATCTTTCCTGAAATATGGTTCCCAGAACTGGACACAAGACTCCAGTTGAGCCCTAATCAGTGCGGAGTAGATCGAAAGAATGACTTCTTGTGTCTTGTTTACAACACTCCTGCTAATACATCCCAGAATGATAGTTTTTTTGCAACAGTGTTACACTGCTGACTCATGATTAACTTGTGATCCACTATGACCCCCAGATCCCTTTCTGCAGTACACCTTTCTAGACAGTCATTGCCCGTTTTGTGTGTGCAACTGATTGTTCCTTCCTAAGTGGAGTATTTAGCATTTTTCTTATTGAATTTCATCCTATTTACTTCAGACCATTTCTCCAGTTTGCCCAGATCATTTTGAATTTTATTCCTATCCTCCAAAGCACTTGCCACCCCTTCCAGCTTGCTATTGTCTACAAACTTTATAAGTGTCCTCTCTATGCCATGATCTAAATCATTGATGAAGATATTGAACAGAACCAGACCAAGAACTGATCCCTGCAGGACCCCACTTGTTATGCCCTTCCAGTGTGACTGTGAACCACTGATAACTACTCTCTGGGAACAGTTTTCCAACCAGTTTTGCATCCATCTTGTAGTAGCTCCATCTAGGTTTCATTTTCCTAGTTTGTTTATGAGACGATCATGTGAGACAGTATCAAAAGCCTTAGTAAAATCAATATATACCACATCTACCACTTCCCCCAATCCACAAGGCTTGTTACCCTGTCAAATAAAGCTGTCAGTTTGGTTTGAAATGATTTGTTCTTGACAAGTCCATGCTGTTACTTATCACTTTATTTTCTTCTACATGTTTGCAAATAATTTGCTCTATTATCTTTCCAGGTACAGAAGTTAAGCTGATTGGTCTATAATTCCTCGGGTTGTCTTTATTTCCGTTTTTATGGATGGGCACTATATTTGCCCTTTTCCAGTCTTCTGGAATCTCTCTCATCGTCCAGGACTTTTCAAAGATAATTGCTAATGGCTCAGATATCTCCTCAGTGAGCTCCTTGAGTATCCTAGGATGTATTTCATCAGGCCCTGATGACTTGAAGCCAACTAACATCTAAATCATTTAAAACTTGTTCTTTCCCTATTTTAGCCTCTGACGTCCAATCACCACCCACCTTTTTGGTGAAAACCGAATCACAGACGTCATTAAGCACCTCTGCCATTTCCGCATAGTCTGTTACTCTTTTCCTCCACTCATTGCAACACTGCAACATGCTGACCGTACATGGGTGGGAGATACCACTCCCTCCACCTCCCTGGGACACTTCCGACCGGGCTTCCTGAAGCTGCAGTCCATGTCACGTCCGGGTCTCCGGGCTCCTCGGTAATTCCCTGGGTCTCTGACTCCAGCTGGTCAGCTGTAGGCAACGGGTCTCTGGTCTGTGTCTTGAGATCTCCGCCTTCCGCAGGCAACGGCTGTAATGGCTCCGGGGCTGGAGCCTCGACCAAGCGTCCTTCCTCCTTGGCAGTCAGTGCAGAGTGAGCTGGGCTGCTCTTCTTTATACCAGCACAGCATTTGGAGCCTGCTTAGCATGGTCTGAGGGGCAGGACTTCCTCCACCCCGAGGGGGATTAACCCTTTCCTGGTTAGTGCGGGTATGCGCACCCCGTCACAGGCACGGAATCTGGAAGGGAACCACTGGAACTAACTTCCAGTGGAAGTGGTGGAGTCTCCATCTCGAGATTTGTACATCCAGCCTGGGGTCCATTCTGGAAGATATGCCCCCAACAAAGACAAGTCCTTGGGCTCCATAGAGGGGTAGCTGGGTTAGAGTCTCTGGCCTGTGATATACAGGAGGTCGGGCTCGTTGCTGTCATGGTCCCTTCTTGCCTTAAGATGTACAAAAGGTTTCAGAGCTAGGAAGGTCACATCAATTACCCACCACCAAACTCTATGGCCCAGGCTTACAGCGCACTGGTGGGTGAATAAAGGTTTCAGCTGGTACCTCGGTGCCAGCCCTTTGGTTGCCCAGGTGTGTACTAAGTTGAGGAGGCTCCAGGCCATTTCCCAGTTGACGTTCGTGCCATTGACAAGACACATGGATGGGCTCAGGGAATGCTGGGCTGTGAGTCCTTCCAACTCTTGGGAAGGGGTCCCCAGTGGAGCCCAGGCTGGTGGTGAGTGACAGAGGCTCCTACTGAGTGGTGTCCCATGTGGAATGAGTTGGGAGAGCTCTTTACTCAGTCCCCATGACACAACAATACAGATGGCACAAGGAATTAGAAATGGGCCATGGAGACGTCTGCCTACAGGGACTGAGGTCACTGCTGTGTGACGGTGGCACAAGTGAGAAATCAGTTGAGGGCCATCATTTCTGTTTCCAGTGCCTGACAATATGAGGCAGCTCAGGGTGTTGCTGACGGGGAGGCCAGGCCTTTCCCCATTTCCTTCGGGCTTGCAGGTGGGCTGGGCAGGTGTTGCCCCAAATGTGGCGATGGGTGACAGACGTTCCCCCTTCTCGGAGCATGGGTTGAAATGGAGTCCAGGCGGGTAGTAGCTTAAAAGTTGTTCCCATCAGATGGCCCCGTTATTAGGTGTATTACAGTTGTGTGTAGAGGTCTCCACTGAGTTTGGGACCCCAATGCGCTAGGAGCTGCACACACATAGAGTAATAGACAGTCTCTGCCCAGAAGAGTTTAATGTCCAAACAGAGAAAGGGTGTGAAGGGAAAGTGAGGCAAAGGGCAGGGAGGTGAATTGCCTGAGGTCCAGCAATGTCAATGACAGAGCTGGGAATAGACCCATGGGAGTCCTGAGTCCCATCCTAGTGCTCTGTTCATTGGACCACACTCCCTCTGGGCTGGTGTGAGTTGGGGGAGGTCTGAGAACAGCTCTGTGGGTAAATTCCCCAGGTCCCCAGAATAGGGACTTTTGGTGGTGGGGGAATTGGTGCCTCTGCTGCCCAGGAACTGGTCCCAGCACGGCTCAAGCTGGCACTGACTGGGAAGATGCTGCTGTCTGATGGGTGTACCTGGCCCCACTGAGTTCTGCACTGGCAGGTCTCAGCCCAGTTCCCTGGCTGGCCAAGGGAGGGGGAGGGCATGCTCGGGGAGGGGCGTGTAGTGCTGCTGGCTGGGGTTTGCAAAGGAGCCAAAGGGCGTGAAATTTAATGGAAGGTGGGGGCTGAAATCCCTGAGTCTCCTCTGAGAATTGCAGCCTGTGACAGGGAGTCTCCACCTGCAGCTGCCCCATCTCCCCTGGCAGGGAACCCTCTGTCTCTGGCCCTGGACAGGAGCTCCTGCCAAGAGCACAGACCGGAGCTCCCTGCTGTGCCCACTCAGCTCCTTGGCTTAACGAAGAGGCCTCTCTAACCGGCCCATTTGTCTTCTCCCCAGCTCCTCACTGCCCAGTGGAGGACCAAGGCATCGATGCTGAAGGAGGAGAGGAGGAATCTGACGGTCTCTGGACACCTGTTGCCTTCATTGCTCTCTTCCTGCTCAGCCTATTGTACAGCGCCGGCGTCACGCTGCTTAAGGTAACAGCAACCGCTACCTTCATGGTCACGCGTCACTGCTTCCAGCAATAACCAGTGCTCAGTGATCTATCCCACCCCATCAGCATGCAGCCACCAGCCATCAGCCATCCTCGGGAACTACTCAGTCACCCACATTCAGTGGTGAAACTCCGTGAGCACAAACACAAGGTAACCACTTGGGAATGAACAGCCATTAGCCCACATGCAGAATGGGAACTGACTGCCTAGGAAGGAGCACTGCGGAAAGAGGTCTGGGGTCGTAGTGCATCACAAACTAAATATGAGTCAATAATGTAACAGTGTCGGGAAAAAACAAATTCTGGGATGTATTAGCAGGAGTGTTGTAAGGAAAACACGAGAAGTAATTCTTCTGCTCTGCTCTGCACTGATTAGGCCTCAACTGGAGTCTTGTGTCCAGTTCTGGACACCACATTTCAAGAAAGATGCGGAAAAGTTGGAGAGCGACTAAAATCATTTAAAGGCTAGAAAACATGAGCTGTGAGGGAAGATTGAAAGAACTGGGGTTGATTAGTCTGGAGAAGAGAAGACTGGGGTGGCTGGGGCAGGGGAATGACATGATAACATTTTTGAAATACATAAACGGTTGTGACAAAAAGGAGGGTGACAAATTGTACTCGTTATCCTGTGAGGACAGGACAAGAAGCAATGGACTTAGATTGCAGCAAGAGCAGTTTAGGTTGGACATTGGAAAAAACTTCCTAACTGTCAGGCTGGGTAAATACTGGAACAAATTGCCCAGGGAGGTTGTGGAGCTCCATTGTTGGAGGTTTTTAGGAACAGGTTAGAGAAATAACTGTCAGGGATGGACTAGTTATTACTTAGTCCTGCCCCCTGGCAGGAGACGGGACTAGGTGACCTCTTGAGGTCTCTCCCTGTCCTACATCTCTGTGATTTTACGGTTGTCAGAGGCTAAAACCAAAGTCAGGAATTAGAGCCCAGGTTTAGGACCAGGTTACCTGGAGAAAGGAAAGCCTGGGTCCAGGACAGGAGCCGGGCTGGAGCCAGACAAAAGCCGGGCTGGACTGAGACGGGAACAAGGCAGGAGCAGGGTTGGAGCTGGATGGGAACAAGGCAGGAACAATCCGACACAGGTACTATCCAGTAGCGTAGCTAGTGGGGTGCAGGGGAAGCAGCCGCTTCCCTTTAGCACATTTTCCAAAAGTGGCGCCTTAGTTAGGGGTTACCATGGCACCAGCGGGCGGGGCCCACGCTCCTCTCTGAAGTTTGGCCTGCCGGCCTGCACTGAACTCCTGCGGGCAAGGGTGGGTGGGCAGGTGCTGGTCCCTGCAGTGGAGCGGGGCGGCACCAGGCACAGGAAGTGGAAAGCGGCAGCGCTAGCAATTCCTGGATCAGCTCCAGCTCCGGCTGCTGCTGGGAGGCGGTGCCTGCCTTTGCGTGGCCTAGCCCGTGTTGTCAGATGCTACCGGTGTGGTGCTCTGCTTTCTCCAATGTTGATATCACTTGGCTGCGTGCGTGTGTTCCCTCTGTGTGCTGCCCCAGCTCTGCGCAGACAGTTGACACAGCAGACCCGACGAGAACCCCCAATGACCACAGAGTCTAGTAAGGTGCACAGGCATGTCGGCCAGGTTTATTGCCGTATGGACACAATTGCCGTTCCCTCTAGATCGTTACTCTACAGGGCATACTACGTGAAAGTGCCTCTTGGCAATGGACCCGGCTCAGTCAGTGGTGGGACTTTCCACTGCCCCCTCGGCCGGACAAAGACACCACCCCAGGGATGCATTCTTATACCCAGGTACAAACAAGTTACACATCACTCCTGACGTATTGAGGTGCAACCCCTCTACGCAGCAAGGTACAACCCCTCTATGTAGTAAGGTTCCGCCTCTCACACTGTACATGTTGGTTTGGACAAAACAACTCTATCCATCATATTCCCCTTTTGGCCCTGTCATTGGGATGGGTCGGCCTGTTCCTTGTTACCCGTGTCCAGTGTACGAGTGTGCAAATGTTCTGATATCTGGTGTCCAGCACCTTTTAGGTACGTCTCTTCTTGCAGCCTCAGCCCTTTCCTTGCCAGCTCCTGTGAGCAGGGCCTGCCTCTGGCTCACAGCTTCACTTTGCTTTATGTTAGCAAAGCCTTGACCATAACTTTAGTTCAGGCCTTAGGCCTCATACCGGGCCTCTGATACCAAGATTGGTATCTCAGGGCCTCCCCTTACTACAGCCCGGGCTCCCCAGTCTGCCCACCTGCCGGCACTGCTGGCCATGGCCGCCTCCAGCGCGTCGCCCTGCGCAGTGTCTGGTCTCCCGGCTGCAGGTGAAGCCCCCCGAGCCGGGCTCCGAGGCTGAGTGGGTGGAGGTAACGTGGGCAGCGGGCTGGCCCGCTCTGGCGCTGCGTTTGCAAAGCCATCTGCAGCCCCAGGGGGTTGAGGCCGTGCCACCCCTTCCCCGGCTTCCCCCTCCAGCAGCCCCCGCACCACCCTGCCAGGCCTGTTCAGTCCTCGGCCCCACCGGGTCCTGCCCTCATGCAACCCACCCCTACCATGCAGGTTCAGGGGGCGGCCCGGCCCGGGGGGCCTGGGGGAGCCGCAGCAAAGCTCTGCCCGGAGCTGGTGCAGGAGATGAGCCTGGTTCTCAGCTCAGTCTCAGGAATCAGCCTGCAGCGGGGAGCGGAGCCACTCCCCACCGGCTCGGCTCAGCCCAGCCCTGCTCTGAAAGGGACACGGACCCCACTGCAGCTCGGCCCGGCCCGGGGCACGTGGGGGTGTCAGGGTGCGTGCAGGGGCACCCGGGTGCCTGCAGGGCCCTGGCAATAGATGGGTCTGGGGGGGATCAGGTGAATGCGGAGGGGGTGGGTCACATGGGGTATCCAGGAGGGTCGGTACATGGGAGTATCAGGGTGCATGCAGGGGGCTTTGGGGCACTGGTGCAGGTGGGGCACTGCAGGGTTCTGTTTAACGCCCTGTGCTGAGTTCCCGGCGCTAGCATTGCTGGTGCAGGTCTTGGGACGGGGGCCAGCCGCAGCCTCCCAGCATTCGAGCGCCCCGGGCGGCCGTCCAGCGTTCTAGAGCCCCGCCGGGCTCCGGAACATTCAGCTCCCCCCCCCCCGCCTGGGGGTGCTCGGCACCGTAGCAGCGCAGAGCGCACCCCAGGAGGGCAGGGGGGGAGGGGGCGCGGCGCGGCCGGAGGAGCCAGCCAAAGAGGGGGGGACGGAGCGGCCGGAGGAGGAGCCAAGGGGGGCGTGGCCAGAGGAGGAGCCGGGGTGCGTGAGCCTTTTTTATGTTTGCGTCCCCTGCTCTTAGAACCTGGCTCCGCCACTGCCACTATCACAGCCCTGGGGAAATGCTTTGGGCAACTGCTTAACTTCTGCTGGGCTTCTGAGCTGGTCTCCCGAGCAGCAACCAGGGTGTAGCCGATGAGGCAGCTACAACCAAGGTGCCTGTGTCAGGTTACCTGGGATTGTCTCTGCTGCCGGCCCTGATTCCTCACAGGGCCCAACGATCAATCAGAGATAATCAGGAATGATTATTTACTAATAATCAACCACCCGTCATCACTAATTAGCGAGTTCTCATCAAGGTTGATTCAGCAGTGATCAATAAATGAGAATCAAGAGTCTATTATCAATTCCAATCATTTATCACTGAGAAATCAATAATCAGGGATTGGCTATTTCTGGTCAGTACCTAGTGATCTGTAATTAATGCTGAGTAGCCATTAATCTGCGATTAATTATCAATAATCAACACTCACAGACCAGTAATTAATGTTAAAGAATGAAGGATCAATAAGCTGCTAGTAATTAATAATCACTTATCAATAATCAGCAATGAACGATCAATGACCAAAAAGGAATGGTCACTAATTAAGAAGCCAGAACAAATGTTCAAGGACCAATGAGCGTCAATCACTCACCACTCGGCCATGATCACTGAGGGTCCGTGGTGGGGCCCAGATGCACCAAGGGCCATAGGAGCCTGTGAAGCCGGTTCTGTGGCGGGGACCTGGTGCCGGGGCCTGGAACCAGAAGCAGGATCGGCTTAGACAGCCGGGGCTCCCCAGGGAGTTGGCGTGCGGCACCCGCTGGGCAGTGCCCGTTCCCTGAGGCGGTTTGACAAGGCTGGTGTCTCTGTCTGGAAGTTGAGCTGCAGCTCAGCGCAGAGATCCTGGCAGGACGCAGGCGTGGCTGGGGCAGGTCCATGGCCCCGGCTACGCAGCAGGACAGGCTAGATGGTCCCAATGGTCCCTTCTGGCCTTGCTCTCCCAGTGTAGGATGCTGCCCGTGAGCCCAACGCCGGGTCCAACGGCACCGGCCGAACCCCTCTGCTCTCTGTGTCCCACAGGTGCGGTGAGTGCCCGGCTCCGGGCTCCTAGGAGGTGGACAGCACTGCTTCATCCTCTTCATTCCCTCCCTCCATCGCCAGCCCTCCCGGGCTCCTGCCCTCTCTCCGGACACCTGGAGGGACCATGTTCCACGGCAGCTCAGAGGGCGCGACAGCGGCCGCAGAAGGGTCTGAGCTCTGCAGATCCCAGAGCAGGGAGGGCAGAGTCCTTCCCCGGACATCCCCAGGGGGCAGCCCACGCTGGAGCTTGAACTCAGCCCCATTCCCGTCCATCCTCCACCCCCGTCCCCTGGCAGGGACTGGATTTCCTTGTGTGTGTGTGTGTGTGTGTAGGTCTGCAGTGTCCTGAGGTCTGGTCAACCTGTACTCTGGTGAAGGAGAAGAGTCTCATTTTCTCCATCGTTTAACTTGTAACTTACACAGGAATTTTGTGTTTGATCCAAAATAAAATGAGTTCAAAATCGGTAGCTGCATTTCAGGGTGGGTTTTGGGGGATTTAACCAAGGAGAAGGCTAGCCACTGTATATCTCAGTCCCCCGGTATCTATCTACACAACTGTCCATCCTCATACATACACATCTTTCTTTCTTTCTTTCCTAAAGTTCTAGGAAAAAATCGAGCCAGTGTGGTCCAGCACTATCTATGATTTGGGGGGCGCGTCATAAACAGAGAGTTAAGGGTTAATGCCTCTTTTACCTGTAAAGGCTTAAGAAGTTCACCTAGCCTAGCTAACACCTGACCAGAGGAACCAAGGGGGGGACAAGATGTTTTCAAAGAGGGAGGAGGGAAATCAGTCTTTGGTCCTGTCATAAACAGTTAGTTAAGGGTTAAGGTTTTTTTTTCTACCTGTAAAAGGTTAACAAGCAGTACCTGTGGACACCTGACCAGAGGACCAATGAGGGACAAGATATTTTCAAATCCCTGTGGAGGGAAGTTTTTTTTCCCTGTTCTTTGTTTTTCTTAGAGAGTCTCTCTTGGGAGTTGAGGGAGTCCAGACATCTTAATCAAGTCCTCCCAGATTTCTGCAATAAATTCTTCTATTCAAGCTAGTGAGTATTAGCAAGGAACTAGTATTATTATACTTTTATTTCTGTATTTGCAATTCTGTGTTTTGCTATAGAATTTCTTTAATTCTGTACTGTTATTGCTTTTACTGAGAAAGAAAGGAGGGGGAATTCTCTGGTTTGAGCATTGGCCTGCTAAACCCAGGGTTGTGAGTTCAATCCTTGAGGAGGCCACTTAGGGATCTGGGGCAAAAATTGGTCCTGCTAGTGAAGGCAGGGGGCTGGACTCGATGACCTTTCGAGGTCCCTTCCAGTTCTAGGAGATTGGTATATCTCCAATTATTACCCTTTACCTGTGTATTGTTCCATCTTGGTTACAGAGACAGTTACTTTCTTTTTAGTCTTTAATAAATCTTTTCTGTAAAGGACTTGGTTGATCTTTCCTTGGGTGGATTCTCAGGGAAAGAGGAGGAGGGAGGCATCCCTCTGTAGTTGGATCCCGGTATCTCTCCTAGGAAAAGGGAGGGGGGAGGAAGCAGGGGGGAATGGTTTATTTCTCCTGGGTGTAAGAACTCCATGGATTTGGGGCTCTTGGGATCCCCAAGGATTTTGGGGAAGGACTGTGTCCCAATACACGTACCTTATTGGGTGGTGGCAGCTTTTACCAGATCTAAACTAGGATTTAAGTTTAGATAAATCCATGCAGGTCCCCATATTGGAACCCAACAGCTCTAAGTGGGGGTGAGACCTATGACAGGTCCGTTCAGAAAAGTTTGTGCTGGAGTGTAGGATCCAGGAATCAGCCATCTAACATTTCTTAAAAGTAGTAAGTGGTTAGAGAAGGAATGTATTAGATTATGTTTATTTTCTTTTCTGACTTCTTTTTGCACGGAGGGAGAATCAAATTGGGTTTCTTTGTGTAACTAAGGTTTTGCCCAGAGGGACATCCTCTGTGTTTTGAATCTGTTGTCTGTGAGAGTAGCTTCCGTGCTAGTCTCCCAGAGGTATTCCTTTCACCCTTTGTCTGTAATTAAAAGTCTTCTTTTAAGAACCTGATTGATTTTTCCTTGTTTTAAGATCCAAGGGTTTTTTGGATCTGGGCTCACCAGGAATTGGTGGGAGGTGAATCAGTCTCAATCCTGCCAGGAAAAGGGGGATAAAGACTGGGGAAATATTTGGGGGGAAGACAGAGTTTCCAAATGACTCTCCCATAAACGTTTGTTTAAACCATTTGGTGGTGGCAGCTACTAGGTCTAAGCTGGTAAATAAGCTTAGGGGTTATCTCATGCAGGTCCCCACATCTGTACCCTAAAGTTCAGAGTTGGGGTGACACCTTGACACATGCCTCCCTATCTGATCAGTGGCTTTCCCTGCCCCAGAGATCTCCCCTTCCTGCCCCCGCGTCCCAGCCTGTATAGGCTGAGGGACGAGGCCCCAGCTCTCTGGGTTTGTAGCTAGGCCCCCTAACTCCCAAAGGGGCCAGTTCAGCGGGCACCTGTCATTTCATTCTCCATGCCCGGAGGCGCCACCTACAGACACGACATGCCCCTCTGGAGGGCGTCAGGGGTCCCTGAAAGTCCGGGATGGAGGTTATGAATGAGATGGAGCCTGATTTGTTTATTTATTTATTTATTGTCACTCAGTGCACACAACAAAAGTCACACACACACACACACACCACCCACAAAAATCCCAATGAAGAGCTAAATATGCAACATACAGCATGACCGACACAACTCTGGCTCTGGTCCTGCCCCAGGGCGGGGGGCTGGCTGGCGCAGGGGGTGGGGCAGGGACGTGGGGCCTCTCCCCTCTAGGGGGCGCTGGCTCTGATCCAGCCCCAGAGCAGGGACTGTTGGGCTCAGGAGGGTGGGAAGGGGGAGAGGGGTTGTTTCCTCGCTAGGGGCGCTGGCTCCCTGCATGATATGAGTTGTCCGGTCTCAGCCAAGCTCTGAGCAGGGCAGCGTCCCCAGTGGCTGAGGGCTGATTAGGCCACGTGGGGTGAGGTCCTGTCTCCCCCCGGGGGCTCTCCCAGGGGCACAGCGCTAGCAGGGGGCAGCTGTGGGACTCAGGGTGGTGTCGCCAATGGAGCCGGGTGTGTCAGCCCCTTGTCTCCGGGCGGATGGGGGCAGTGGCCCCTACACCACGCTCTGGATCTCGTTCTTGTACTCGGGGCCACTCGCCTGATTCAGCTCCCCCATGGCAGAGAAAAGCCACTTCACCTGCAGGGGGCAGAGAGAGCAGGGGTGAGAGGGGTCAGCGCTGGGGGGAGCTGCTCTGTCTGTCTGTGTCATTCCTTCCTTCTTTTCTGTCTGTGTCTCATTCATTCAGTCTCTGTCTTATTCACCCATTCTCCTTTCTCCGTCATTCTTCTCTTCTTTCTTTCCCCTCCACACTGCCCTCTGTGACGTTATTGACATAAACTGTGACCGTACAGATCATTGCTGCAGCCACTGTTCTATAGTGTGATAGACCCAGGCCAGTTGGGTACAGCAGAATAGCAGAAGGCAGATATACTGGCCACTGGATTAACAGTTTTCTGTTTCCTCACTGACCAGAGCAGGGGCTGCTCCAGGTTAAAGCATTAGCCCGCTAATCCCAGGGTTGTGAGTTCAATTCTTGAAGGGGCCACTTAGGGATCTGGGGCAAAAATTGGTCCTGCTAGTGAAGGCAGGGGGCTGGACTTGATGACCTTTCAAGGTCCCTTCCAGTTCTAGGAGATTGGTATGTCTCCTATTATTATTACCTGACTCTAATTAACCTGCCAAGAGTCAGGTGAGGCCATTAAGCTAATGTGACCACCTGACTCTAATTCAGGCCCTGCTGATACTATAAAAAGGGCTCACTCCAGTCAGGCAGGGGAGAGCCGGGGAGCCAGAGGAGAGGAAGTGCGGCTGAAGGGCTGGTTACTGAAGACACCCGCAAACCATCGTTAAGGGAGCCCTACGGTAAGGGAGAAGCAGGAGAGCTGTGGGGAAGTGGCCCAGGGAAATGTAGCAACTCTGGCAGTGAAAGGTTGGCTGCCAACAGCTGCTACCATTAGGGTCCCTGGGCCGGAACCCGGAGTAGAGGGTGGGCCTGGGTTCCCCCCAACCCACCACTACAGGAACATCTCCTGGGAGGGGAAGTCAGGCCCCTGTCAGGACAGGAGGCTGAACTGTTCTGAAATAAGCCCCCAGGGACAACAGAGACTGTTGGAGTTCTCTCACCAACCTCCTTGCAGGCCTGTGATGAAAAGGGCTCAGTAGAAAAGGGCAGAAAAGGTGGGGGAGTTGCATTGTATGTAAGAGAGCAGTATGACTGCTCAGAGCTCCGGTATAGAACTGCAGAAAAACCTGAGAGTCTCTGGATAAGTTTAGAAGTGTGAGCAACAAGGGGGATGTCATGGTGGGAGTCTGCTATAGATACCAGACCAGGGGGATGAGGTGGACGAGGCTTTCTTCCAGCAACTAGCAGAAGTTACTAGATCGCAGGCCCTGGTTCTCATGGGAGACTTTAATCACCCTGATATCTGCTGGGAGAGCAATACAGCGGTGCACAGACAATCCAGGAAGGTTTTGGAAAGTGTAGGGGACAATTTCCTGGTCCAAATGCTGGAGGAACCAACTAGGGGCAGAGCTCTTCTAGACCTGCTGCTCAGACAGGGAAGAATTAGTAGGGGAAGCAAAAGTGGATGGGAACCTGGGAGGCAGTGACCATGAGATGGTCGAGTTCAGGATCCTGACACAAGGAAGAAAGGAGAACAGCAGAATACGGACCGTGGACTTCAGAAAAGCAGACTTTGACTCCCTCAGGGAGCTGATGGGCAGGGTCCCCTGGGAGAATAACATGCTGGGAAAAGGAGTCCAGGAGAGCTGGCTGTGTTTTAAAGAATCCTTCTTGAGATTGAAGGAACAAACCATCCCGATGTGTAGGAAGAATAGTAAATATGGCAGGCGACCAGCTTGGCTTACCAGTGAAACCCTTGTTGATCTTAAACACAAAAAAGCAGTTTAAAAGAAGTGGAAGATTGGACAAATGACCAGGGAGGAGTATAAAAATATTGCTCAGGCATGCAGGAGTGAAATCAGGAAGGCCAAATCACACTTGGAGTTGAAGCTAGCAAGAGACGTTAAGAGTAACAAGAAGGGTTTCTTCATGTATGTTAGCAACAAGAAGAAGGTCAGGGAAAGCGTGGGCCCCTTACTGAATGAGGGAGGCAACCTAGTGACAGAGGATGTGGAAAAAGCTAATGTACTCAATGCTTTTTTTGCCTCTGTCTTCACAAACAAGATCAGCTCCCAAACTCCTGCACTGGGCAGCACAGTATGGGGAGAAGGTGACCAGCCGTCTGTGGAGAAAGAAGTGGTTCAGGACTATTTAGAAAAACTGGACAAGCACAAATCCATGGGGCTGGATGCGCTGCATCCAAGGGTGCTAAAGGAGTTGGCAGATGTGATTGCAGAGCCATTGGCCATTATCTTTGAAAACTCATGGCGAACGGGGGAGGTCCCGGATGACTGGAAAAAGGCCAATGTAGTGCCCATCTTTCAAAAAGGGAAGAAGAAGGATCTGGGGAACTACAGGCCAGTGAGCCTCACCTCAGTCCCTGGAAAAATCATGGAGCAGGTCCTCAAGGTATCAATTCTGAAGCACTTAGAGGAGAGGAAAGTGATCAGGAACAGTCAGCATGGATTCACCAAGGGCAAATCATGCCTGACTAGCCTAATTGCCTTCTATGAGGAGATAACTGGGTCTGTGGATGAGGGGAAAGCAGTGGGTGTGTTATTCCTTGACTTTATCAAAACTTTTGATACAGTCTTGCACAGTATCCTTGCCAGCAAGTTAAAGAAGCATTGGATGGATGAATGGACTATAAGGTGGATAGAAAGCTGTCTAGATCGTCGGGCTCAATGGGTAGTGATCAATAGCTCCATGTCTAGTTGGCAGCCGGTATCAAGCGGAGTGCCCCAGGGATTGGTCCTGGGGCCGGTTTTGTTCAATATCTTCATTAATGATCTGGAGGATGGCGTGGACTGCACTCTCAGCAAGTTTGCAGATGACACTAAACTGGGAGGAGTGGTTGATACGCTGGAGGGTAGGGATAGGATACAGAGGGACCTAGACAAATCAGAGGATTGGGCCAAAAGAAATCTGATGAGGTTCAACAAGGACAAGTGCAGAGTCCTGCACTTAGGATAGAAGAATCCCATGTACTGCTACAGACTAGGGACCGAATGGCTAGGCAGCAGTTCTGCAGAAAAGGATCTAGGGGTTACAGTGGATAAGAAGCTGGATATGAGTCAGCAGTGTGCCCTTGTTGCCAAGAAGGCTAACAGCATTTTGGGCTGTATAAGTAGGAGCATTGCCAGCAGATCGAGGGATGTGATCATTCCCCTCTATTCGACATTGGTGAGGTCTCATCTGGAGTCCTGTGTCCAGTTTTGGGCCCCACACTACAAGAAGGATGTGGAAAAATTGGAAAGAGCCCAGTGGACGGCAACAAAAATTCTTAGGGGGCTGGAATACATGACCTATGAGATGAGGCTGATGGAACTGGGATTGTTTAGTCTGCAGAAGAGAAGCATGAGGGAGGATTTGATAGCTGCTTTCAACTACCTGAAAGGGGGTTCCAAAGAGGGTGGATCTAGACTGTCCTCAGTGGTATCTGATGACAGAACAAGGAGTAATGGTCTCAAGTTGCAGTGGAGGAGGTCTAGGTTGGATATTAGGAAACAGTATTTCACTAGGAGGGTGATGAAGCACTGGAATGGGTTACCTAGGAAGATGGCAGTATCTCCTTCCGTAGAGGTTTTTAAGGTCAGGCTTGACAAAGCCCTGGCTGGGATGATTTAGTTGGGGATTGGTCCTGCTTTGAGCAGGTGGTTGGACTAGATACCTCCTGAGGTCCCTTCCAACCCTGACATTCTATGATTCTACAGGACTATTCTCAGTAAGTGCCCAATCAAGAAACTGGAGTATCTTAGGGAATTGCTTGTATGACTTATGGTTAGCCAGTGAGGTAAAACCAAAGTCCTCTCTGTCTGTCTGGTTTGGTGTGTTTAGAAGTGGAGAAACTCCAGCCTTAGGCTGTAACTGCCCTTCTCTAAGCAATTTGTCCTGAACTGATACTCTCTGAAGTGTCCCACCATTGTTACAAGAGGCACCATCATTACACTATCTAATGTGCTAAACTCATCCATTCTTTCTTTCGTTCCTATGTTCATTCTCTCTCTCTCACCTTGAACAGGGTCATGGTGGCGCTGTAGCACACGCTCAAGAGGAAGAGGGTGATGAAGACCGAGATGGTGGACCAGAGGCCGTCTAGCTCCTCGTCTCCGTCCTCGCTGCAAAACTCACCTGACACGATCACCTCTGTTGGGGGGAGAGAAAGAGACATCAGCTCCGACTCAGCCACTGTGACAGAGAGAGCTCGGACTGTGCGTCCAACACCAACCCGCCTATCCCCTTCTCTACCCATCCTTCCATCCCTCCACTCATCTATCTCTGGATACATCCATCCATCCCTGACCACAAACCATCCATCGTTCCATCCCTAGACACACCCCTCCTTCCATTCATCCATCTCTAGATGCACCCATCCATCCGCCCATCCCCATTCACCCCTCCATTCATCAATGACCACAAACCATCCATCCATCAATCCCTAGACACCTCCATCCATTAATCCATGCCTGCACCATCCATCTTTTGATACATCCATGCATCAATGACCACAAATCATCTATCCCCAGAAACCATCCATCCATCTCTAAATACATCCATCCATCCATCCATCCATCCTCACTCACCCGTCCATCCATCCATGACCACAAACCATCTATTCATCCATCAATCCATCCCTAGACACTTCCATCCATCCATCCATCCATCTATGCCTCTCCACTCCACTCCATCCATGACCACAAACTGCCCATCGATCCATCAGTCCATCCTTAGACACCTCTATCCATCCAACCATCCCGAGATGCACCTCTCCATCCATCCATCCATAGGTACATCCATCCATCAATCCATGACCACAAACCATCATCGCTAGACACATCCCTCCATCGATCCATCCCCACAAACCATCCATCTGTCCATGCTTCCACCGTCCATCTCTAGACACATCCATCCATCCATCCATCCCTAGATGCACCCCTCCATCCATCCACCCACCCCTGCCCGCTGTGATGAAATGAAGGATGCAGAGCCTCCTAGCTCTCATCTCATTCATCCCTTGTGGTCGTGGCCCTACACCCTGGCACTGAAGCTTGGCCGCCTGTTGAATTTCTCTGTGCCTTAGTTTCTCTGCCTGTGAAAGGTGGCTCAGGATCCCTCTGAGGTGTGCGAGGTGCCGGGATGCTGCCATGGTGGGGGAGCTCCCTAAAGACCAGGATGGATGGATTTCACACGTGTGCCTCTATGACCCTGCTCCCAGTGTAACAAAACCCCCAGGAGTCACTTCAGATGGAACGCAGCCACCTCTGGGCCTGTTTATCCCGGGCTCTCTTGCCCAGGTGCAGCCTGTAGTTGCCTCGGCTGAGGGAGGTGGGGATTTTGAACCCTGTCACTTTTATGAACAGAGACACAAGTATTTTAAGGATGGGATCTCAGGTCTCTCTGACATGACAGACGCTGCTCCCTGAGCATGGTGCCCCCTACTGAGCCCCCTGCCCTAGGGATGTCTGGAGAACAGGTGCATGGATCTGTGTGGGTGCATGTTTGTCTCTCTCTGTGTTGTGTGTCTCTCTGTGGGTACAAACACGACAGCCCAGGTGGGAGGGTCCCTGGGTCATGCCATGTTACAGGTGTGTCCATCTGCCCTGGACTGAGCTCTCTCTCAGCCACCCCCCCACTCTCTTACTCTGTGTGCCCTTGTGCTGCCCCAGGATAACAGCCCTAACACTGCCGCTGGAGGCTACCCCCTTTCATGCCAAGTGTGAGCTCTGTGCTCGCACTGGTGGGTTTGATTCCTGCACTCGCCCATCCAGCTTTGGGGCTGATACACACATGGGGGAGGGGAAAGTGTGTGAGTGAGGGGCTGGGTAGGAGATGGGGCATCTGCATCATCCATCCCACCCCACTGCCGGGGCCCCCATGTCACCAGAGCTAGTGAGACTTTAGGTGATTCCCTGCTTAGTGTGTGCTCCAGATAACAGCCCTACTACTGCTGCTGCTTTGTGGGGACTGAGCCCAGGAGCTGATCCCTGCTGTGGGGTGTTTGCTGTATGTTGTCCTATCTCCCCCTCCACAGCTGCTGCTGTGGGTATGGGGTGGAAGGAGACCCCTTAGCCAGGGCCGCCCAGAGGAGGGGCTCAAGTTGGGCAATTTGCCCTGGGTCCTGCAGGGCCCCCCACAAGAATATAGTATTCTATAGTATTGTAACTTTTTTTTATGGAAGGGGCCCCCAAAATTGCTTTGCTCCAGGCCCCCTGAATCCTCTGGGTGGCCCTGCCCTTAGCCTTCTAGCCAGCAGAGGAGTGTGTGTGGGGGCCAGGGAATTTTAATTACCTTCCCCCACTGACTCTGGCTGGAAAATCCCCATGGGGCATCTTCTCCTCTCTGGGGTGGAAGGGGATGTAGGGTAAATGCTGATCATGATACGGTTCCCCTCTGGATATGCATGGGTTGTAGCCTAGAGAGGATTGCGCCTCAATGAGATGGCCATCCACCGATCCACCGATCCATCCCACACTCCATCCAGCCTTATCTTTAACCGTCCTCCATATCTTCCATCCATCCATCCATCCATCCATCCATCCATCAGGGGTCGCTTGCTGGAGGATTATCTGCTACTTGAAGTCTTTAAATCAGGATTTGGGGACTTCAACAGCTGAGTCAAGGGAGAGAATTATTTCAGGAGTGGGTGGGTCAGCTTTTGTGGCCTGCATCTTGCGGGAGGTCAGATTAGATGATCATAATGGTCCCTTCTGATCTTAAGTTCTATGATTCTATGATTCTATGATATAGATGTATACCCATCCATCCATCGTCATCACTAACAATCCACCCACTTATCCTCACCCATATCTTCCATCCATACATGCAACCCCATCCACTTATCTATCATCCCTTTATATATTATCCATCCCCAAACATCCCTCACCATCTGTTCCCATTAACGCACTCAGTCATCCATCCATCCATTGCCATATTCACCCATCCACTCATCCTCATCTATCTATCACTGACCATCTGTACCAGCCCATCCATCCATCTGTCGGTCCATCCCCATCCATTCTCATTTTCCTATCACCATCCATCCCATCAGTACTGATCCATTACCATATGCACCCACCCATCCATTCATTTATACATCCATCTGTCCCCACCCATTCTCATCTCTAGCCATCCATTTATCGCAGTCCATCTGTGGCCATCCATGTATCCATCCCTTCATCCTTCAGAATGGGTACCCCTCCAACCTTCACTACAGATTTATTCATCCATCCCCATCAACTTATCCATTGGCACCGCACCTGCGAACCATCCAACCATCCTTCCCTCAGTGCAGCGCAGTCTAGTGGGACTGGGTGGGACTCTCAGAACACCTGGGTTCTGTTTCTGGCTCATAACGGACGTAACCTTGGGCAGGTCCCTTCCCCTCTTGGTGTCTCTCTTTCTTCTCCCTCTTTCTCTAGCTAGGTGTGAGCCCTTTGACACAGGGACTGTCTCCCATGGTGTCTGTGCCACACCCAGCCCAACAGGGTCCTATCTCTGCTGGGGGAGGAGGTGCTACTTTAATTCAAATAATAATCTCTCTCTCTCTCTCTCCTTCTCTCTGTGATATCTGTTGGTCTATGAGTCCTTCCCTCTGAAGTATGTATGCATCCATCTAACCATCTCTCTGAACACCTGGCCTTCCAACTGAGCTGGGCTTGGATATGGGCTCTGCAGTATGTATGTGTGTAACTGTCCATCTACCCCCCACTCCATCACTGCTTCTGTGGTGTGTATGTACCCATGTATCTACCCATCCTTCCTTCCTATGGCACAACTCATCCTTCCTTCCATGGCACCTACCCATGTATCTACCCATCCTTCCTTCCATGGCACCTACCCATGTATCTACCCATCCTTCCTTCCATGCCTTCAACCCAACCTTCCTTCCATGGCACCTACCCATGCATCTACCCATCCTCCCTTCCATGGCATCTACCCATCCTCCCTTCCATGGCTTCAACCCATCCCTCCTTCTATGGCACCTACCCATGTATCTACCCATCCTTCCTTCCATGCCTTCAACTCAACCTTCCTTCCATGGCACCTACCCATGCATCTACCCATCCTTCCTTCCATGGCACCTACCCATGTATCTACCCATCCTCCCTTCCATGGCTTCAACCCATCCCTCCTTCTATGGCACCTACCCATGTATCAATCCATCCTTCCTTCCATGCCTTCAACTCAACCTTCCTTCCATGGCACCTACCCATGTATCTACCCATCCTTCCTTCCATGGCACCTACCCATGTATCTACCCATCCTTCTTTCCATGCCTTCAACTCAACCTTCCTTCCATGACCTCTACCCATGTATCTACCCATCCTTCCTTCCTATGGCACAACCCATCCTTCCTTCCATGGCACCTACCCATGTATCTACCCATCCTTCCTTCCATGCCTTCAACTCAACCTTCCTTCCATGGCACCTACCCATGCATCTACCCATCCTTCCTTCCATGGCACCTACCCATGTATCTACCCATCCTCCCTTCCATGGCATCTACCCATCCTCCCTTCCATGGCTTCAACCCATCCCTCCTTCTATGGCACCTACCCATGTATCAATCCATCCTTCCTTCCATGGCACCTACCCATGTATCTACCCATCCTTCCTTCCATGCCTTCAACTCAACCTTCCTTCCATGACCTCTACCCATGTATCTACCCATCCTTCCTTCCTATGGCACAACCCATCCTTCCTTCCATGGCACCTACCCATGTATCTACCCATCCTTCCTTCCATGGCACCTACCCATGTATCTACACATCCTTCCTTCCTATGGCACAACCCATCCTTCCTTCCATGGCACCTACCCATGCCTTCAACCCAGCCTTCCTTCCATGCCTTCAACTCAACCTTCCTTCCATGACCTCTACCCATGTATCTACCCATCCTTCCTTCCAGGGCATCAACCCATGTATCTCCCCATCCATCCATGGTATATATGTATCCACCCATACCGGATCTGGGAATTGGCATCCCCAGCCTTGTAGCATCCCCAGCCTTATAGCATCGGTTTCTCCCAGCCTGCAACCTGGGACCTCGTCCACCTTGGGCGACCTGCAGATTTCACCCAGTCACACCACAAGAAGGAGACCTGGGTGTGAGCTCAGACTAGTTCCATTTATTCACTTGTTGTCACTGAGGGCACAGAGATTATTTACAGGAAGCTGTACAGGACAGTGCTAGCAGTGGGGCTGGGAGGAGCCTTCTTCATTTACCAGAGACTTTGCTGATGCTGCGTTGGGTGAACTTCATCTGCAGGGCTTCGTGGGTGACCATGCAGGTGTAGACGTCCCCTCTGTTCCAGCTGGCCTTGCTGACTTTCAGCTTGCTGTAGAGGAAGAAGTTCGAGTCGCCTGCTCCGTCCTTGATGGTCGGAGTGGTGATATATTCCAAGCTCTCATCGGGTTTGTGGTTCTTCATCCACTGCACTGAGATGTCCTCGGGGAAAAAGCCCCGCACCAGACAGGTGAGGCTGATGGAGTCTCTAGAGCTGCTCAACTCCTCATTGTGGGGGTGCAGGAGGTAGATGCCAGGGCCAGAGCGCCTGCCTACGGTGGGTGGGGACGGAGGACACAGATGAGCCATGCACATCACTCAGCTGGGGCTACGTGAGGAGAAGGATGGGGCATGTGTGTGTGTGTGTGGGGAGGAGGGGGGTAGGAACATCCCCTCTCTCCTCCAGGATGGAGGGGCTGGGGACTGGGAGCTGGTAGTCCTGGAGCACAGCCTGGGGGATAGGATGGTCTCCATCTCACATGAGGACGCAAAGGGACCCAGGGCCGGGATCCCAAGTTGTTGGGGCTTTTCCTTAAGGAGCATCCCTCCCTGGTGGGGGCTGGAATAGGGGAGTCTCTCCCCTTAGGGACCCTGCTCTCCTCCTACCTGGCTTCTTGGACATCGATTTGGTGAGGGACGAGGGCAGCTCTGAGTGCTCCACTTTGCAGGTGAAGGTCTCTCCGGCCTCCCAGTCGCGGGTGAAGATGGGCATGGAGCTGGAGGCGGTGAAGGTGCTGTTGAACTGCTCAGTGAGGGTCAGGGGTTCAGGGACAACAGACTCTGTCTTCTCCCGGGACCAGACCACCTGGAGGCCGGAGTTGCTAGGCAGGTTGACCACCAGGCAGGTGAGCATGGGGCTCTGGGCCACGTACAAGTCGGCGGGAGACGGGGGCACCAGGAAGACCTGGATATCGCCGGGAGATGTTTCTTCTGGGGACAGGAGAGCCCAGGTCAGTTGCTAGGCCTGGTCTGCCCTGCCATGCCCATCCCAGTCTGTCCCCACCCCTCTCCCCGCTCCAGCCCAGCCCGGTGTCCCCCTCCCCACAGGCGGATTTACAGTAAATCGCAGGGTGCCCTGGCACGGGGAACCCCAATGACAGGGGACCCCATGGCCGGGCAGCTGTGGGGGCAGAAGCCTGGTCCTGCCCAGTGTTGGATTTAGAGTGAGTGGGGCCCTGTGCTCAGCTTCATTTTTGGTGCCCCTCCTTGGGACCTAGCCGAGAAAAAGAACCTTCTCTCTTATCTCCCCCCGCCCCCGGTTTTCATCCTTGTTTTCTTCATCCTCCTTCTGTCAGTAACAGCAAGTAAAGTGAGGGACCTTGATTGGTTTTGTAGTCGAATGTATTTTTCCACAGAAAATCGCTTGAAAATCGCTGAAAATGGGGAGGGGGTGCAGGAGCTCCCGTTTGGTGCTCAGGGCAGGGGCGGGGATGGGGGGTGCCGGAGTCATGGCACAGAGTGTGGGGGGGCCGGGTGCGTGTCTGGGGGGTGCAGGAGTCAGGGCAGGGGGATGGGGGTGTGTATGGGGGGTGAAGGAGTCAGGGCAGGGGTTGGATGTGTGTGGGGGGGGTGCCGGAGACAGGGCACGGGGTGTGGGGGGGCTGGGTGTGTGTGTGGGGGGGTGCAGGAGTCAGGGCAGGGGCCTGGGCATGTGGGCTGGGATTGTGGGGGTGCTCCCAGCCCCCTGCCCCTATGTGCGTTGTGGCCCCTCCCCCCCTCCCTCCAGGACCGACCGGAGCGCCGGCAAACAGCAGGTTGAGGGTGGGGGGGAGGTGGGGGAGGGGAGCTTGGCTGCCAGTGGGGGAGGAGCCTGCAGCAGGAGCCCCTCGAGCCGGCAGGACCAGACGTGGATTTACAGTAAAACCCAGGGGGCCCCAGGGCCGGGCAGCTGTGGGGGCAGCAGCCTGGTCCCCGCACTCCCCCGATGCAGACCCCCCCAACCCCAACCTCCTGCTGTGAGCCGCTCAGGGTAGGGGGTGGGGGGGGTGGGGGTGGGGGCTGGGAGCATCCCCATGACCCCAGCTCCCTGCCCTGACTCCTGCCCCCCCCACATCCTGACGTCCACCCTGAGCACAAAACAAAGCTCCTGCACCCCCCACATTCCCATCTGTGCCCCCTGCCCCAACCTCCTACCCCAACCCCCGCCCGCTCCTGCATCCTAACTCCTGGCCAGGCCCCGCAGCCCAACCCCCAGCCTGCTCCTGCATCCTAACTTCCTCCCAGGCCCTGCACCCCAGCCCGACTCCTGCACCCCCTCACCCACCTCCAGCCCCCTGCCCTCCCTGGCTGCTGCAGCCCCCCACATCCCCACCCCCGCCCCTCGCACCAAACGGGAGTTGCCCCAGGTAAGTGCTCCACACCCCAGTCCGCTGCCCCAGCCCTGAGCTCCCTCCCGCATCCTAACTCCCTCCCAGACCCACCACCCCCTGCCCTGAGTCCCCTCCCGCACCCTAACTCCCTCCCAGTCCCACCACCCCCTGCCCTGAGCCCTCTCCTACACCCTAAGTCCTGGCCAGACCCCGCAGCCCAACGCTTTTTTATAAAGGGCTCTTATCGAAAGTGCTTCACAGTAGTTAGCTAATGGCACAAACAGGATTTGGAAAGACCATTAAGTGTCCGCCGAGACCCCCAGCGATTTTCAAGTGGTCTGTGGAAAAATGAGTTCGACTACAAAACCAGTCAAGGAAGCTCACTTTATTTCCATGTATTTGCTATTACTGACAGGAGGAGGATGAAGAAAACAAGAATGACAAACGGGAGAGGGGGCAGAAAAGAGAGAAGGTTCTTTTTCTCGGCTGGGTCCCAAAGGGGCTCCCACAATGAGGCTGATCACAGGGCCCCAGTAACCCTGAATCCCCCACTGCCCCTCCTCTTCGTAGGGAGCCTAGCGCCAGCGAGCGTCACCTCTGCACTTGTTGGTGTGGCCCTGCGATTTGACGGGGGTGCCCGGCTGGGACACCTGGCACGTGTATAAGTAGACCTTTCGCCAGTCGGCCTTGGAGACACTGGCATTGCAGTGGGTGCTGTAGGTGGGGCCGTTGGGGTCCTTCGTGGCAAGGGCAGTGACACTAGGAAGTTTCCTGGGCTGGCCGTCAACCATCCATTCCATCCATTCCACCGTCAAATTCTCAGGGTAGAAGCCGGAGATGAAGCACGCCAGCTGGACGGGGTCTCGGCTGGGGTTGGAGCCGTTTTTCATCTGGGGTGTACTGGGGGCCTGGGGTTTGGGGGGCTCTGGGAGAAGGGGGACAGGTTAGTTATTGTACAAAGCCTTCCTGAGCCCCCCCCGCTCCCTGCAGCCCGGCGCCCCCTGCTGACCCCCCCCGCTCCCTGCAGCCCGGCGCCCCCTGCTGAGCCCCCCCTCACTCCCTGCAGCCCGGCGCCCCCTGCTGAGCCCTCCCTGCTCCCTGCCAGCCTGGCACCCCCTACTGAGCCCCCCCCTGCTCCCTGCAGCCTGGCACCCCCTACTGAGCCCCCCCCTGCTCCCTGCAGCCGGCGCCCCCTGCTGAGCCCCCCCGCTCCCTGCAGCCCAGCACCCCCTGCTGAGCCCCCCCTCACTCCCTGCAGCCCGGCGCCCCCTGCTGAGCCCTCCCTGCTCCCTGCAGCCTGGCGCCCCCTGCTGAGCCCCCCCCTGCTCCCTGCAGCCCGGCGCCCCCTGCTGAGCCCCCCGCTCCCTGCAGCCCAGGACCCAGTTTGCAGCCCTCTGCCCCCTTTCCCTGCATTGCAGCCCCATCGCTTCTCTTGGCGCGGTCTCTCTTTTCATCCCTCCACCCTTCGGTGCCTCCACACCCAACACTATCTACCTGCCCCCATTCACTCCCAACTCTCTGAGGTGTCTCTCTCCACCCACCCACCCACCCCAGCGACTCCATCAGCTCACAGCACTAGCAGGCTCCCAGCCTCTCTCCCTGCAGCAGTCACCAGAGCAGGGACCTGAGAGACCCCCAGCCCCTCCCCCCCCCGGGCTGTGCCGCACCCTTCCCTACTTGGGATTTCCTTGGACATGCTGGAGCTGGTGGGCTGGTGCTCTACGGTGCAGTTATAGGTGTTAGACGTCCAGCTGCTGGCCGGGACGGTGACCTGGCTGCTGAGCGAGTAGAGGCTGCTGGAAGGTGTGCAGCACGGAGGGATAGGTCCTCACGCCCGAGGAGCCGACGTTGGGGCTCCATGTCACGGTGACCGGCTCGGGGAAGTAGCCTTGGGCCAGGCAGCCAAAGGTGACCTGGGAGGTGGGTGACTTCGCCGGTGCAGGAGGTCAGGGGGAAGACAGACGGGGCCATGGCACTAGCTGCAAAGGGAGAGAGAGCGAGGCCATGAGACACAGCCCCACTGAGCCCTGCCCCGCTCCGTGCAGCACAGGCCCTAGCGTGGCACTGGGGCAAGCACTCAATGCCGGGGGAGAGCGTCCCCTAGCGAGCCCCACTCTGCTCCATTCACACAGCACAGTTTGGGGTGAGACTCTGTTGACAGTTGCAAGGTCTTACTAATGTCTGTGTGTAAGTGGGGGCCTGAGATAGGCTGCCCTCCGTCTTCCAGGTTGTGTCACAGACCGAGCAGCATCAGGGCCCCCAGTTCACTTGGTGCTAAAGAGACCCAGTGTGTGATCGGGGGCCCCATTACACCGGGTGCTGCAGAGAGACACAATGACAGACAGTCCCTACCCCACAGAACTTACAGGCCAAATACGCAAGATAAAGGAAGGGTCAGAGGGGAAACTGAGGCAGCGAGCGAGGCAGGGACCTGGTCATGGCAGGTCAGTGGCACAGCCAGGTAGAGAACCCAGGAGTCCTGTGTCCCACCCTCTGCTCTGTGGACTGGATGATGCATTGTGCTGTGCCGCTGGTCAGCAGTAACACGGGTTGATTTCACAGAGTGGAGGGTTGTTCCCAGTAATTTGCACTGGGTTGCTCCTGAGGAGCCAAAGGGAATTAGGTTCCGAAGTGGCAGAGAAATTCCCCTTGGAGAAATCACAGCATCTGCAGCTAGAAAAACAACCCAAGATTTTGACCAAGTAACTGAAATTGGGGGACACTTCCGGGGTCTCTGAAGACGTGTCGTACCACTAAAGTTTGGGTTTTCAGGTCTCCAGCTGAAGACGTGCAGAAGTTATTCTAGCAATTTTAGCTTGGGTACGAATATTAAATGTTATATCTCATTAGGCTCCCAGGTTCATTGCTAACATCATCAGCCCCTAGTGGCCAATTAGCAAATCTGTATCTCAAACACACGTCGTTAGAGTCCTGAGAACTCACTTGAGACACCGGTAGGAGGGACTGGGACTGTCCAATTGAACCCAGGACATACGGGCCCTTTGGGTTAGAGTTCGGGTTATAATTATACATGGGGAGGAGGATGAAGGGTTCACGGTTAGGGTTAGGTGCTGGAGTTAAAGGCTATAGGTAGCTGGGGTAGAATTAAGGGCGATGGTTTAATGGTTTGGGTCAAATACTCTTCCACCCTCAAGTTCAATATTTGACGTGTTGTGATTGGATTTCTAGCCAATTTTGCAGCCATTCAACCTTCAGATACCAACCGGTTCTGCTGACAATTTCCCAGAGGGAGTTAGTGAGACTCTTGGGTCCTATCCCCACGGGGCCAGTTTGCCACGATGACTCATAATTCTGAGGCTGGGATGCTTGATACCAGACTGGAGACACAGAAACCCTAGTGCTCAGAGGGTCAAGGTGGGGCGGTTCGGGTTAGAGCTGGGGTTATGGTTAGGGGTATAAATGGTTGTTAGTACTTGTATCACAGTGGTCTAGAAAACCCCAGTCTAGGACCAGGACCCATCGCACCAGGAGCTTTACAGAGAAATAACAATGAGGACTCTACTGATCCCACGACCATTGCAGCCTGAGCAATCTAAAGTCAGGGTTCGGGGGAGAAGGTTGGGACGTTGGGGTTAGGGGTTAGGGGTTGGGTTTGAAGAGGGGTCAGAGTTGGGGGTCAGAGTTAGGGAGGAGGGGTTAGAGAGCCGAGGTTAAGGATGAGGCTAGGACTCTAGGGAAAGGGGGAGGATTAGGGTGCTGGGGTTAAGGAATGGGTACATCTGTCGGGGGTTAGGATGCTGGGGTTAGGGTCATGGTTAGGGAGCTAGGACAGAGTTGGGGGTCTAAGTAGTTGGGTTTAAGGTTTGGTTTTAGGGTCATAGTTCTGGGGTTCGGGTAAAAAACCTTCCCTCCCCCAAACTCAGTAGTCGACTGGTTATCACCACCCCTAGCTCATGACCTTCCTAGCCAGGTTCCCACTCAAGAAACCACTCGGATTCTAACCAATTGGGATGAAGATTTCCTGGACACTTTCCCAAACGCTGCGGGAGAAATCTCCCAAGAAGTCCAGCTGCCTCACTTTCTAGGTGCCTCAGAGCTGAGGCGCCTTGGGGAGCACTTACCGGGGTCTGCATCTCCAGTGGGCTTTAGCCGGAGACGTCCGAGCTCGTTCCCCCGGAAAGGAAGCCCAACGCGGCTCCAGCTGAGTGCGCTGCAGAAACGGAGCCAGCTCAGCTCAAAGGCCAAGTTGGGAAGCTGAGCCCTGAGCTGTCGCCTCTGAGCTGCCAGTTACGTCCAGCCCCAGGCAGCCGCGCTCACATCTAGCTGTGCTGGGAATCCCCCCGCCCGGCTCTCAGCATGGAGCATGAGCGCAGAGCTGCTGCAGGGAGGCAGGGCCGGCTCAGGGAGACGCGTTCCTGCACTCGCTGAGGTCAGGGGGGTCCCTCTGACCAGGGACACGCCAGAGGGGAAATTTGTGCCTCAGGTTAGAAAGATTTTGGCTGGAGACAATTAAACCCCCTTGGAAACAATTCAGCTGCTCCCCCAACCTCTAATTGCAGCCCCCCAACCCTGAGCGCCCCACGTCTGCTAATGGCCCTGAATCCTGAGCTCCAGCCTCCTGCTAGCCCAGCCCTGTCCCCCCACCCTGCCGGTGCCCCTCACTGCTGACCCCCAGTATCCTTCTATCCCAGCCCTGGTCCTCCCAACCAGCCCCTCACTCCCGACATGCAGCCCCCTCCAAGCCCAGCCCTGTGCTCCCCCCGCTCCCACCTAGACTCATAGACTTTAAGGTCAGAAGGGGACCATTATGATCATCTAGGCTGACCTCCTGCACAACGCAGGCCACAGAATCTCACCCACCCCTCCTGTAACAAACCCCTAACCTGTGTCTGAGTTATTGAAGTCCTCAAATTGTGGTTTGACGACCTCAAGCTGCAGATAATCCTCCACCAAGTGACCCATGCCCCACACTGCAGAGGAAGGCGAAAAACCCCCAGGGCCTCTGCCAATCTGCCCTGGAGGAAAATTCCTTCCCGACCCCAAATATGGCGATCAGCTAAACCCTGAGCATGTGGGCAAGACTCACCTGCCAGCACCCAGGAAAGAATTCTCTATAGTAACTCAGATCCCAACCCATCTAACATCCCATCACAGACCACTGGGCATATTTACCGCTAGCACTCAAGGACGAATGAATTGCCAAAATTAGGCTATTCCATCGTACCATCCCCTCCATAAACTTATCAAGCTTAGTCTTAAAGCCAGATATGTCTTTTGCCCCCACTACTCCCCTTGGAAGGCTGTTTCAGAACTTCACTCCTCTGATGGTTAGAAACCTCTGTCTAATTTCAAGTCTAAATTTCCTAGTGTCCAGTTTATATCCATTTGTTCTTGTGTCCACACTGGTACTGAGCTTAAATAATTCCTCCCTCCCTGGTATTTATCCCTCTGATATATTTATAAAGAGCAATCGTATCCCCCCTCAGCCTTCTTTTGGTTACGCTAAACAAGCCGAGCTCTCTGAGTCTCCTTTCATAAGACCCTCACTCACGACCCGCAGCCCCCTGCTAGCCCAGTCCTGCCCCTCCACCCTGCCCTGCTGGTGCCCCTCACTCCCGACCCGCAGCCCCCTGCTAGCCCAGTCCTGCCCCTCCACCCTGCCCTGCCGGTGCCCCTCACTCTCGACCCGCAGCCCCCTGCTAGCCCAGTCCGGTCCCTCCCCCCTGCCCTGCCCGGTGCCCCTCACTCCTGACCTCCAGCCTCCTGCTAGCCCAGCCCTGCGCTCCTACCACCCTGCCCTGCTGTGGCCCCTCACTCCTTACCCGACGCCCCTGCTAGCCCAGCCCTGCCCCACTCAGCTCTGCTGGTGCCCCTCACTCCCAACCTGCAACCCCCTGCTAGCCCAGCTCTGGGGTCCCCCACACCCCTCACTCCCACCTGTAGCCCCTGATAGCCCAGCCCTGGGCTCGCTCCCTGCAATTCTTTCAAAGCTGTTATCCCAGCTAATAGCCAGAGTGTGAGATAAGCACCTCTGTCCCCCCGTCTCTGCCTGGGGGTGCACAGCCTGGCCTGTTACCCGTCCTGGCCTGGGCAGCATGTCCAGCCTGTGCAGGGGAGCCGTGAGCTGCACCCTGCCCGGGTACTGGGCCCACACAGGGGACGTACCCCACTGCCCTTCATGGGTCAGAACAGAACAAAACACTCCTGGCTCCCAGGCCCCCTTCTCTAACCTACTCCCCTTCCAGAGCCTGGGAAAGAACCCAGGAGTCCTGGCTCCCAGCCCCCCGCTCTAGCGGCTAGACCCCACTCCCCTTCCAGAGCTGGGGAAAGAACCCAGGAGTCCTGGCTCCCAGCCCCCCACTCTAACGACTAGACCCCACTCCCCTTCCAGAGCCTGGGAAAGAACCCAGGAGTCCTGGCTCCCAGCCCCCCACTCTAATGACTAGACCCCACTCCCCTCGCAGAGCTGGGGAGGGAACCCAGGCGTCTTGCTCCCCTCTCTAGCACACGCTTCACCCCATTTATCTCTGATGGGGTTAAAACACCCTCTGCACCCATGTGACAAGCCAATAGCAGCCACTATCCTGGGATGGACTCACCAAATCACCGGCCATGTTGGGTCGTGGCCCGGCACTGGAGACTGGGGGCTTCTGTCCGGGAGTCCAGCTCTGCTCTGTGTCTGTCGCGGGGCTCTTCTGAGGTATCTTTGTCTGTCAGACATCCCCTCTCCTCCCCCCCGATGGAAGTAAAGATAATTATAGCTTGAGAACAAGAGATGACGCCCACTGGGGAGCTTTCACTGTTACAGCTGGTGAGAACATGTGAAAATTGGACAGGTGGGTGAGCACAAGGGGCTAAAACAGGGGTGAAAAAACAACCTCGCTGTGACTTTCATTTGTGTAAACTTCCTCTTTCAGCCCATTTTGTTTGTTTGTTTGTTGGTCGGTTTTCCCCAGAGATTCAGTTACGAAGGCCGCAGAGCTCAGAAAAGATTGAGGCCTCCTGGGGGGTCTTTTTGAGAACCTGCCATGCAGGAAGGTGAAGAAGGAGACTTTACGCCTGTCCTGGAACTGGGGATAGAACCCAGGAGTCCTGACTCCCAGCCCCCCACTCTAATCTTGGAGATCCCTGTTCACTGCCCCAGCTGGGGACAGATCCTAGGAGGTGACATTTCAGCCCCATCTGCACTAACCTTGTAAAGACCAGAGAGAGAACCCAGGAGTCCTGACTCCCGCCCACCCAGGATGGATAGATTGACAGTGGGCGTCTATGGGGATAGATAGATGCCCTATACACTAGAATCTGAAGCAAGTGCCATGTCTCCCTTCTAGCATCTTTTCTTTCTTTTAAAGTCTCCTGGCAGTTTGTTGTTGCTATACAAAGGGTCTCTTCTTGTCCTTGCTCCTGTGAAGGTGGTGAGAAGTAGCTGGGTGGTTCCTCGCACCGTGACTAGTGGTGGAATGTCCACTGCAATTTGGCGTGTTTAGAACTGATCGATTGGTGGAGTTTCAGGGCACAAGAAGGGATCACTGTGATCGGCATGTTCCCCGGCGATTCCTGGCCCAAGCCCCCACCTTCTGGTCGAGCAGAGCAGTTAGAAAGAGAGGGCAAAGCTGGCTTTAAGGACTCTGAGTCATGGAGAGTTCACCACAGTCCAGAAATCAGGACTGCAACCCCCAAAGAATTTTAAAGCTGTGAAATTTCCCCTGGACCTGTCAGTGTCCCGGAGAGGCAGATTGAAGAGCCCAGAGGCCGAGGTGTATGGTTTGAAAGCTCTGTTTGCACAGAAGGGCAGGGACTGGAGGAGAAAGGGTGCTGGTTGGGTTATCTCATCCATCCATGACTCATGGAGGGCTCTTCCCTGGCTTTAACCAATGGTCTTGTGATCAAACAGAGGAAGGGACTCAGGGAACCGGCTTCAACTCCCAGATCTCCCACAGACTCCCTCTGCCACCTTGGGGAAGCCACATCATCGCTCCATGCCTCACTTTCCCCATCTGTTCAATGGGGGTGATGATGCTCACTGCACACTGGAGAGCTGAGATGGGCTGGACTCAGGTTGTGAGGAGCTTGGAGCATATTTGTGTCTTGTAAAGGACCAGAGTCTCCTCGCAGCATCACTCGCAGAAACGAGAGCTATTCCACCGGAGCTGCTCCAGCTTTACACTGGAACGGCCGAGGTCAGAATCCCATTTCTTGTGTTTTTCGCCGGTCGCTAGGACAACCACTGCACAATGGGAAGTTAAAGGCAGAGAGAAGGTCTGTGACAGGCCCAAGGTCCCACGTGGTTTCCCCCCTCTTGATGGTTTCTCTTATATTCTCTTTATTTTTCCAGAGAACCCCAGACTCCTCTTCCGTCTTCCCCCTGGTTCCCTGCTGCCCCAAGCCTGGCAATGCTCCCCCGGACACAAGCTTGGCCTGCCTTGTAACTGGCTATTTCCCAGCACCAGTGGACATCAAGTGGAATTCGGACAAAGTGACCCACGGGGTCACAACTTTCCCAGGTCGACGATGAGCGACGGGCTCCTCACCCGGAGCAGCCTGCTGATCATCCCTGCCGGGTCCCGGCAGGGGCGACGACACCTACCAGTGCGATGTGACACATCAAGGGACACCACAGACCCCGTCGAAGAAGTTCCCTCAGGAGTGTAAGACACGCGGCAGGGGAGGGCGGGACAGCCAGGCTGAGCTTTTCAAAGCGCCTAGAGGGTCTGGGAGCCAGTGAATCTTAATCCACATCCCGTAGGTGCCTTTGGAAAAACCTCACCCTGAAAGTCTGGGGAAAGTTGGGCCCAGTGTTGAAACACACTGAGCCCTGGTGCTTTGTCACTGCAGATCTCCTGCCCCCAGCACCCCCTCCATGGACCCCTGAACGAGGGAAACCTTAGGGTGAAAGGCGCCCTGGGCAGAGACCTACGTTCCACTAAGGGGGGGATTTTTCAGCCCTGCCTAAAGGATTTAGGCACCCGGTTCCCATGGGAACTTGGCATGCAAATCCCTTAGGCACCTTGGGAAATCTTAGACCTGCAGCCGGGCTGAAATGGCACCTAAGCCTCATGCTGGCCCCTCTGTACAGGGGAATCTTCGGCTCACTGCCTTTCACCCTCCCCCTCCCCCAAACCCACCCAACCCCCTCCCACTGGGGAGGTGGAACAAAGCCCATTCGCCGCGTCAGTCCAAAGCCTCAAAGCAAAACCAGTGCAACTCAGAGCCCAGGGTCCTGGCCACCAGGGCCCCCCAGCGTTCAGCCGGCTGCATGGGGAGCACCCCCCCTTTCCACTAGGTCACCTTTCCTGCATGTTTCCTAGGCCTCCTGCCTGTCCACATCTAGAGATTCTCCCTCAGGCGCTTTCCTCAGCACTGAGCCAGAAGCTTTCCCTGCTATAGCCAGCAGTAAGCAGCCCCATGGACTACAATTCCCAGCAACCACTGGCCTTAAAGGGGCGAGACCCCCTTACGAGCTAGCACTGCTTCCACCTTTGTCATGGAGCTGGGTGTGTTCCTTGCACTCCCGCTGTCCTGGGGCATCGTTTGAAATGGACACAAGCCCAGAGCCGCAAACCTAGGCATTCTGGGGTCAGAACTTCAACGGGTGTAAATCGACTGATCTCCGCTGCAGTCAGTGGCACTGAGCCGACTTACATCAGCTGAGGATTTGACCCTTTATCCGTAGTCAGACACAGTCAGTCCTCTCCCAGGTTTTCTTCTGATCCCATGTCAGGCTGTGCAGCACCACGGTGCCCCTTAAATAGGGGACATTAATTGAGGGAAACTAGTTCAAATAAACAAACACAGCTCAAGCTCCAGCTTTGTCCCTGCTGTTTACCAGGGAGAAACACACTCCATGCAGCACATGCAGGAAGAGGCCTGAAGGCGTTTAAATATTTGCCCTAGATGATTTAAGGGCCCTGTTCCCATTTGTTTTAATCCCTTACATGGCTGTGAAAAATCTCAGCCCTGGCGGCTGATTAAAGTACTCAGTGTAAACGTACCACAACAAGCTGGAGGTTGCTGGTGCTGGGAGGACTGTAGCGTTAGCCCTCTCTCTGGAAGGGGACTGGGGATCTACAGAGAGTGACACTGGACTGTGTTTTCCCCTCTCTCTGCTCTCAGGGTGTGATTCGACAACGCCACCCCAGGTTCACCTCCTGGTCCCCACCTGCGAGGAGAGCTCCACAGGGAGCCAGCTGGAGCTGGTTTGCCTCCTCCTGAGCTTCAGACCCAACAACACTGACGTGAAATGGCTGGTGAATGGAAAGGAGAGCAGCCCCCCCACCCCGGCCTTTTCCTCTGCCATGGGCACAGACGGCTTCTACATGGGGCAGAGCCGCAGGAACGTCACCAAGCAGAGCTGGGAGCAGGGGGACGTCTACACCTGTCAAGTGACCCACCCAGCAGTGGGAGCAGAGCTCTCCATGCACAACACCAGCAAGTGCTTGGGTGAGGGGCTGGGCCCGTGCATGGCGGGGAGGTGGGGCGGAGAGTTACTGAGAAACCAGCCCTGCCGAAGGGCAGGTGGGACTGCACCTAGACACCAGTGTGACGGGAGACATAGGAGTGCCATAGAGAAACTGGTGCTGCAGGTGGATGGGAAGAGAAAGAGATACCATGGCTGGCTGGCTGGGAGGGACACTAGGAGGGTTCTGATGGAGGTGGAGGGATAGATTAGATTTCAATCGTCTTTTTCTGCCTTTCCACATTATTTGAACTGGTCACTGACGTCTCTTTGCATTTCTCAGCCTGCCTCAGAAGCTCACTTGACCCAACCATCTACTTAACCAAACCCTCCTATGAAGACGTCATCAAACATTCTGGTCATGTTACCTGTCTAGTTCTGGGCTATGACTTAGCAGCCAGCAGAATGGCATGGAAAGTGGATGGGCAGGTCAGCTCTGCGGCGAAGACAGAACCCCCCAAGAAGAACAGCAATGGGACCACCAGCCTGGTCAGTTCTCACCCTGTGTCGCTGGCACAATGGGGACAAGGCACCAAATTTACCTGCAAAGTGACCACACCCTGTTCTGGAGAACTAACCCAGGACATAACCATGAGCAATACAGGGGAGGAGCCTTGGCATCTCCAAGGGAAAGGCAACCGCCAGTCACTGTGAATTGGGATTAGAGGGTGAAACTCACCCCGCCTTTACGTCCCAGTTAAGCCCCCAAGTAGGACTTTAGCGGCGCCTAGGCCCTCAGCACAGGGGTGTGTTGCAGGTAGAATTAGTATTTCCCCTGTGAATCTCTCACTCTCAATCTCTCACTAATTTCCACTTGCACAGTTTTCCCAGGATTCCCTTCCTGCTCATTAAATTCCAGCTCCTCCAAGAATTTCACTCCCTCGGCTCCCTGGGAAACAGGGATGTGGCCTGTCAGGGACTCTGATCTGACGTGCGTCTGTACTTCTTACCTCTGGAAATCAGGCTGGTGCTTGTCACCCGCCATCTGGCCTTTCCGGGCTATTTCCGGTGAGACTCTCTCAGAGTGTCCAGTGGAGTAAGGTGCCCAAATCCTACTGAAATACTCAAGGTGTCCAAATGCCTTAGCCAGCCTTTGAAAATCTCAACTGTGTTGAGTTTTGCTGGGAGCGTTTGAAGGAGGGAAGAGGCTCCATCGGAGTGAGCAATGGGTGGGTGACTGTAGCGGGGTGGTCCCCGCTCCAGCCCGGGAAGGGTTGAAGCAGCCCTGGTAGAGGGCTGACGCTCTGGAGCAAAGCCTGGGCTGGTTGGGGACGGCAGGAAGAGGTGGGGCCATGCCCCAGTCAGGCTCAGCTGGTCCCTAGAAGAGGCTGCGAGCCAGAAGCCCAGTCAGACTCTCTCTCTGGCCTTTGCGAGGGAGGGGGCTGGCTGCTGGGAGTGCACCTGAGGCAGAGCAGGGCTGGGGGAAGGCCAGAGGAGCTGGGGAGCCCTGGCCTGGAACCCCCCCAGGCTGCGGCCTAGTATAAGGCCGAATAGGTATTGGAGTTGCAGGGGGCAGCCCAAGGGCAGAGGAAGGCAGCAGGCCCAAACCCTCCTTGCCAGCGATGAGCGGCTGACACTGCAGCCTGCCCCAGGGCATGGGGGCTACTTGGTGACTGGCAGTAGCCTACAACTGAGGCGAGGTGGAGATGGGGCTGGAGGTTCCCTGGGGAGGGTAAAATCTGAGACTGGGGAGTTACTGCCAGGGGGCAGCACCGCAGATAAAGGGGCACCGGAGTCCAGGGAGGGACACAGGGGCCAAGCGGCAGCGGGACACTGGCCTGGAGAGGGCGCTCCGGAGGCTGGAGAGCTAATTCCTGAGACGGCCAGCAGGAGGCGCTGCAGGGGGCAGTCCCACACCGTTACCCCATGTGAGGATGATGCATGGTGGAGACGTGGGGAGAAGAGGAGATCGTGTGGTTCAGTGTTTGGGGTGAGGGTTCAGGTTAGCGACGCAGGACTAGCTCAAAGAACCATGTCCATCTGCGTCACTGTACAACCAAGCTGAGGATAACGATCGTGATGATGATCTCGAAGGAGATGATGATGATGTTGATGACAATGAAGAAGGAAATGAAGATGCTGAAGGAGAAAAGGAGAAAATGTCAGAATGCTGAAGGAGATGATGAAGAGGATGGTAATGAAGGTTTTGCTCTGAAGAAGATGAAGATAAAGAGGAAGGAAGTGGTTATGAAGACAAGAGAGGTGAAGAAGATGAATATGATGATGGTGATGAAGATGAAAATGAAAATGAAGATAATGATGTTAAGTTGTTGCCATTTAAGGTTGAAGATTGGAAAGGTCACTGTGCACTCTGCGGGGAAGGCTTGGGAGTTCAGTTGAGTGTTTGGGTGAAGGTCCAGGCTCTTTGAGTTTCAAGGGAGATGATGCTCAGTAGGTGGGTTTTTGTTTTTCCCGGTCTAGCGTCACACATACCCTGAACAACTGCCCTCCCTGGGCCCTTCACACAGTGATAGCTGCTGGAGCTAAGTCCTTAACTTAGACAAGCAAAGCAAGTCTTCTTCTCTTGCCCCTCTTCCTTTTCATTTAGACATCAGGAAGAAGGAGCCCTCAGTCACGGTCTCCTGAGCCTACCACGAAGACATCTCCGGGAATAGAGTCTCCTTGACTCTCATCTGCGAAGCTAGAGGCTTTTACCCAGAAGAGATCAGCATCTCATGGTTGAAGAACAACTCCCCGGAACTCAAGTCGAGTTACAACAATGGGCCTGTGTCAGGAAGTGGCACTTTCTCTGCCTACAGCATCCTGAAGGTTGAGCAAAGTCAAGGAGAAGGAAATTACACCTGCGTGGTGCATCACCTGGCCATGGAAGAGCCCAAGAGTGTTGTGGAAAAGGTGTCCCTTGGTAAGTGGATTCTCAGAGGCAGATATTAATTTGGGGATGTCCACACGCTTTCTTATCCCATCCAGCCAATGGCATAAACAACTGCATGACTCCATGTGAGCCCTGGTGGGAGGGGAAGCAAGGAAGGATTTCAATCTCCATTATGATGCCGTCTTTGGTGAAACGAAGAACTGCATGATTTATTGCAACCTGAGCTGGGTGGGGAACGCCCCCCTCCACTCCAGTGTGGGAGAGTTCCCTGTATTCCCAAGGCATTATCCAATCTGAAATGCCCTAAGTAGTTGGGATCCTAACCCACCCCTGGAGGAGATTATTCCACAGCTTCACAGATCCTATCACCACTAAAGGAAGTGCAGGAAAACTGTCCTAATTGCAAAAGGGAATTTAAGGGAGGGTGCAGAATGTAATCTCATTGGGCTGTGCTTTGGCCAAGACGTTGGGATGGACACTCTTGCTCTTGCAGAAAGTTCATGGAGGTCTTTCATGGCAGGGAGGTGGTTTGCTGAAAATTTTCTTTCCTTCTTAACCATGGATCCCCCTGGGAGCTGTTTGCTTCACACTTGGACATGGATTCCCACGGTTACAGATACACAATTTTGGTCCCTTCTTATTCCTCAAATTTGTTGTTGGCACATTAGGAATGTCTTCATGGATCTGCAGCCATGACAGGCACCCAATTAAAATGTGTTCTTGAGGAAAAGATGAGCTGAGGTGGGGCAGATTCCGTATCCGATTCAGGAGACGACAAATTCATACAAACAAAGGAGAGAAACCTCTCAGCTCCATTGCCCCACCGTGGGGCTTGGGCATCCATGTGAATCTGGACTCCCAGCTCCAGCAGGATCCACTTTACAAACTTGTTTCATGAGCCAGACCATGCATATCCTTCAGAGAACATTCAATAGAGGCCATTGTCCCTGGGTGCCAGGGATCCAATCAGTCTGGGCTCCCCGGCTGAGATTTCTAAAGGGATTCAAGCTCTCCCCTCCCCCATCGGCTTGCAGTGGGAGTTGGGGGACTCATGCTCTGAGGGACCTTGGCAGACCATGGGTGTGAAATATAAAGGGCCCTTCTGCCTGTGCAGGGAGTAGGGGTTGGGGAACACAAGATCCGTCCTGAGCTGTGGGTGCTATGTGAGGTCTAGTGGTTAGAGCAGGAGGGCCTGGGTGCCAGGCATGACCATGAGCAGGTCATTTGCCCTCTGTGTCCCAGCTGCCATCTCTGGGAAATGGGGATAACCACGCTGAGCTCAGGCGGGTCATCGAGCTCATGAATTTGTGTCTGGAAGGACGGTGAGTTTAGCAACCACGGCAGGTCTGTCCCTGGCCATTTTTTCCACAATGGGGCTTTCTCCCAACAAAACCGGAGACCTTCAGATTTGCTCCTGGGACCCAGAGACCCAAATAACCATAATGGGACTCAGGAATCCCAATCCCTCGATTGGCTGGAAAAACCTCAGCCATTGTTCCTGCTGCTCCATAAGATGAGAGTCCCGCCCCTCCCACCAGGGAATCCAGTGCCCTATTTACAAGTCCAATGATGCTCAGCCCCTTTCCCAAACAGCCCCTGGGCTTTGCACCCCTGAGATAGAGGCACTCAGTTACCACCTGGTGCCTGTTGACATATTTGCTCAGCCCAGCCCTCAACGCCTCCTCCTGCCCCCACCAGGTGTCAGCAACTGTAATCGACACCCTCTGGAGGTGTCTCTCCTTCCCCCTTCCCTGGAGGACCTCTACATAGCGCAAAACGCCACCATCAGTTGTTTGCTGAGCGGCATGGAGACCCCCGGCAGCCTGGAGGTCTCCTGGAACCGGGGTAGCGGGGGCCCCTTGGCCGTGGTCTCCAGGGATCCGGTGCTGCAGGAAGATGGCACCTACAGTGCAACCAGCATCCTGCGGGTGTGCGTGGAGGAGTGGCAGGCGGGGGAGGAGTTCACCTGCACCGTGAAGCACCAAGACTTCCCGTCGGCCATTGTCAAGACCATCCACAAGAGTCACAGTAAGAACTCAGCCTTTCCCCTGTAGGGGGCGCCAGCTCCCATCAGGCCACAGGCTGGGGGATTGGCTGGCACAGGGTGTGGGGAATGGGACGCGGGACCTTCTGTCTCTAGGGGGCGCCAGCTCTGATCCGGTTTCAGGTTTTGGGACTGGGAGTTACAATTTGTGGGTGGGTCGAAATGTGCAAATTGATGAGACAGAAGGGGACGGAGAGTCAGGACTCCTGTGTTCTTTTTCTGTCTCTGGGAGGGGAGTGGGATTTAGTGGGTTAGAACAGGGAGACTGGAGTCTGGGACTCCTGGGTTCTAGCCCCTTTTCATGGAAGGGATTTGGATCTATTGGGTTAGTGTGGCCCGAACTCCTGGATTCTGTCCATGGATTTGGGAGGGGTGTGTGTGGGGGGTCTAGTGGGATATAGCAGGGTGATGAGTGTGGGGGATGGTAGCCAGGACTCCTGGGTCCCAATCTTTAGCATTAACCTCTCGCTGTTTCTCACGGCAGTGGTCTCCCTCTGGGCCCCTTCTGTCTACATCTCCCCTCCTCACCCTGAGGAACTGGCTCTCTGGGAATCAGCCACCACCACCTGCCTGGCCTCCAGCTTCCAGCCCAGAGACATCTTGGTGACATGGACCCAGCAGGACCGGCCCGTGCCCCAGGAAGCCTACAGTAACATCGGCCCCGTGCGGTAGGCTGGGAAGGAGGAGCGCTACTTCATCTACAGCAAGCTCAATGTCTTGGCGTCTGAATGGGAGCGGGGGGACACTTATGCCTGCGTGGTGGGGCACGAGGGTCTGCCCATGACCTTCATCCACCGGAGCGTGGACAAAGCCTCCGGTAAACCCACCACCGTCAATGTCTCTGTGATCTTGTCCGACACCGACATCACTTGCTACTGAGGAGCAGAGCCCCGCGGGCTCCTCACGGCGTATCTGAGATGGCCACGGAACCAGGTGGGGTCTGGGATTCCTCTGAGCCTGTGTGTAAAGCTGTGGTAGCTCTGGTGTGCGGAGCGTGGCTGTGTGTGGAATATGCCCAAATAAAATGCACCCTGCTAGAGCTTGTGATGAAGGGTGTGTCTTCTGCAGAGAGTGTCCGTGTGTCTTATCTACCCACCCACGCTTCCTCCCACAAAAGAGCACCCTTCTTTCTTTCACTCTTTCTCTCTAGCCATCCTCCTTTCCTTATGGATTGTCTACATCAATTCATCCTTCCACAGGATCCATCCATCCATCCTACCCACTGCAGTACCTGTCTCTTTGATTCTACCATATCCATTCATTCATGCATGGAAAATCAGGCAATGTCCTCTCTGCATCCATCCATCCTCATGCAGTGCATGTTTCTACCTGCCCACCCCTCATCCATTGTTATTGATGATATTGCAGCTCCTAGATGTCTTGACTGAGGTTAGGGCCCCATTGGATGGGCACTACCTGAACACACGTAGAGCAAACGTCCTAGAACCAAGGAGCTGATAGTCTAAGCAGAGAGAGGCTGGGAGGGGATATTTTGAGACAAAGGGATTAAAATTGGGACGCTAAAAAGGAGTGAGACACCGAACTCCCACAGAAATTATGAGTTTATTTCATGGGCACCTAAAATCCTAAGAACAGGAGTACTTGTGGCACCTTAAAGTCTAACAAATTTATTTTAGCATGAGCTTTCGTGAGTTACAGCTCACTTCCTCGGATGCATAGAATGGAACACACAGACAGGAGATATTTATACATACAGAGAACATGAAAAGGTGGACACGCCATCAGGGGCTCGTACACCTGCACATCTACCAACGTGATATATGCCATCATGTGCCAGCAATGCCCCTCTGCCATGTACATTGGCCAAACCGGACAGTCTCTACGCCAAAAAATAAATGGACACAAATCTGACATCAGGAATCATAACATTCAAAAACCAGTGGGCGAAACACTTCAGCCTCTCTAACCACTCAGTGACAGACTTGAAGGTGGCAATTTTGCAACAAAAAAACTTCAAAAACAGACTCCAAAGAGAAACTGCTGAACTCGAATTAATATGCAAACTAGATACAATTAACTGTGGCCTAAACAGAGACTGGGAATGGTTGGGTCATTACACTAATTGAATCTATTTCCCTATGTTAAGTTCTCCTCACACCTTCTATGGGCCATCTTAATTATCACTTCAAAAAGTTTTTTTTCCTCCTGCTGATGATAGCTCATCTCAATTGATAGACTCTTCCAGTTGGTATGGGTACTTCCACCTTTTCATGTTCTCTGTATGTATAAATATCTCCTGTCTGTGTGTTCCATTCTATGCATCCGAGGAAGTGAGCTGTAACTCATGAAAGCTCATGCTAAAATAAATTTGTTAGTCTTTAAGGTGCCACAAGTACTCCTGTTCTTTTTGCGGATACAGACTAACACGACTGCTACTCTGAAACCTAATATCCTAAGAGTCCTTTAAAGACCCCAGCCTAAGTGGCTTGTCTCTGATCACACTGCAGGTCAGTGGGAGAGGTGGGAATAGAGGCCTGATCCCCCATCTCCAAGACTTGTTTCTTAACCATTGCACCTGTCTAACAATGTAGCCCTTGCTGCTATGGTGTCAGAACTCCTAGGAGATGCGTCCTCATCTGACTACAGAAGGTGCAGGGGCAGAACCCCCAGGAATCTGGTGTCATGTCTGCCGGGAGCTAGGTGACGGGTGAGACTGAGTTAGGAGCCTCCATTCCCACCAGCTCTATCCCTGGATGTATGAACACGGGGGGGGGGGGGGGTGCAGGGGAAGTGATTTCACCTCTGTGTTCGGGGTTAGGGAGACCGATACTGGAGCAGCATTCAGTTCTGGAGGCAACATGCAGTGACAGTCAGAAAAGGTAACAATGGTAGGAACCATTAGGAAAGGGACAGATAATAAGACAGTAAATCTCATAATGCCACAGTATAAATCCATGGTATGTCCACAGCTTGAATACCGCACGATTGGTGTGGAGAAAGTAAATAAGGAAGTGTTATTTCCCCCTTCACATAACACAAGAACCAGGGGTCACCCACTGAAATTAAATGGCAGCTGGTTTAAAACAAACACAGGGAAGTATTTCTTCCCACAACAGAGTCAACCCGTGGAACTAGTGGTCAGGGGATGTTGTGATGGCCAGAAATATAGTTGGGTTCAAAGAAGAAATAGACAAGTTCATGGAGGATAAGTCTATGAAAGGTTATTAGCCAAGATGGTCATGGATGCAGCCCTAAGCTCTTGTTGTCCCTAAGGCTCTGCCTGTCATAGGCTGGTTGTGTATGACAGCAGATGGATGACTCAATAATTGCCCTGATCTGGTTATTCCCTCTGATACCTCTGGCATCAGCCACTGTTGGAAGACAGGATACTGGGGTAGATGGACCATTGGTCCCATGCACTGTGGCCATTCTCATGTGCAATATTCAAAAGAAGGTTGAAAATTTGGAGAAGGTGCAAAAACGAGCTAGAAAAATGTTTAGAGGGCTGGAGAAAATGGCTTCCAGTGTGAGATAGGAGGAGACGAATTGGCTGAAAGAGACATTCAGGAAATGGCTTCACTGATATGTATAAGTACCTCCATGGGGAGAAAGTACCAGGCAGTAAAGGTCTGTAACTTAGTATAGAAAGCCTTAAGAGGAGCCAATGGCTGGACAGATACAAATATAGACTAAAGCACTGCAGGGTGCATCAGGGTTGTGCTGACACTGCAGATTCAGTCTGCCAGACTGTCCTGGGCCTCACCACAATGCGGCCCAATTGCCAGAGTCTAAGTGGCAGCCCTTGGGTTCTGGGCTGTGTGGCCTAATGGGCCGAGACAATACAGCCACCCATGAGCACAGAGCGGTGTGGCCTAGTGCCCAGGGTCGATATATCAGCCCTCAAGTGCAGGATTTTGTTTCCTACGGGTTAGAATGAATATAGCGGCCCTTGAGTGAAGAGGAGTGTGGCCTAGCAGCCAGGGTGAATAGAGAGGCCCTCAAATGAAGGGGAGTGCAGTGTAATGGCCAAACCCAGGGGCCATCACCAGAGGGGGTGATGGCCAGGGTAGGGGGACAGGGGCCCACCCAACTCCACTGGGTCCTGACCCAGGGCCCTAGCAGTGGTGGAGTGGAGGGTAGGGGGACACGGGCCCACCCGACTCCACCGGGTCCTGACCCAGGGCCCTAGCAGAGGTGGAGTGGTCCACCCCTGGGTCAGTGGGGAGTCATAGAATCATAGACTCAAAGGTCTGGAAGGGACCTCGGGAGCTCATCTAGTCCAGTCCCCGCACTCATGGCAGGACTAAACATTATCTAGCGCATCCCTGACAGGTGTGTGTCTGATCTGCTCTTAAAAACCACCAATGATGGAGATTCCACAACCTCCTGAGGCAATTTATTCCAGTGCTTAACCAGCCTGACAGGAAGCTTTTTCTAATGTCCAACGTACACCTCCCTTTCTGCAAGTGAAGCCCATTGCTTCTTGTTCTATCCTCAGAGGTTAAGGAGAACAATTTTTCTCCCTCCTCCTTGTAACAGCCTTTAAATGTTATTGAAAATGGTTACCATGTCCCCTCTCAGCCTTCTCTTTTTCCAGATTAAACAAACACAGTTTTCAATCTTCCCTCACGGGTCATGTTTTCTAGACTTTTAATCATTTTTGTTGCTTTTCTCTGACTTTCTCCAATTTGTCCTCATCTTTCCTGAAAGGTGGTGCCCAGAACTGGACACAAGACTCCAGTTGAGCCCTAATCAGAACGGGGTCGATCGGAAGAATGACTCCTCGTGTCTTGTTTCCAATACTCCTGCTAATACATCCCAGAATGATGGTCACTTTTTTTGCAACAGTGTTACACTGCTGACTCATGCTTAACTTGTGATCCACTATGACCCCCAGATCCCTTTCCACAGTACTCCTTCCTAGGCAGTTATTGCCCGTTTTATATGTGTGCAACTGATTGTTCCTTCCTAAATGGAGTATTTAGCATTTTTCCTTATTGAATTCCATCCTGTTTTCTTCAGACCATTTCTCCAGTTTGTCCAGATCATTTTAAATTTTATTCCTATCCTCCAAAGCACTTGCAACCGCTTCCAGTGTGATATTGTCTACAAACTTTATAAGTGTATTCTCTATGCCATGATCTAAATCACTGATGAAGATATTGAACAGAACCAAACTCAGAACTGATCCCTGTGGGACCCCACTCGTTATGCCCTTCCAGCATGACTATGAACCACTGATAACTACTCTCTGGGAATGGTTTTTCCAACCAGTTATGCATCCATCTTGTAGTAGCTTCCATCTAGGTTGCATTTTCCTAGTTTGTTTATGAGACGATCATGCGAGACAGTATCAAAAGCCTTAGTAAAATCAGTAAATACCACATCTACCACTTCTCCCAATCTGCAAGGCTTGTTACCATGTCAAATAAAGCTGTCAGTTTGGTTTGACATGATTTGTTCTTGACAAAATCCATGCTGTTACTTATCACTTTATTTTCTTCTACATGTTTGGAAATAATTTTGCTCTATTATCTTTCCAGGTACAGAAGTTAAGCTGATTGGTGTGTTATTCCTCGGGTTGACTGTTTCCGTTTTTATAGATGGGCATTATATTTGCCCTTTTTCAGTCTTCTGGAATCTCTCTCATCGTCCAGGACTTTTCAAAGATAATTGCTAACGGCTCAGATATCTCCTCAGTGAGCTCCTTGAGTATCCTAGGATGTATTTCATCAGGCCCTGATGACTTGAAGCCAACTAACATCTAAATCATTTAAAACTTGCTCTTTCCCTATTTTAGCATCTGATCCTACCTCATTTTCACTGGCATTCACTATGTTAGACGTCCAATCACCACCCACTTTGTTGGTGAAAACCGAATCACAGACGTCATTAAGCACCTCTGCCATTTCCGCATAGTCTGTTACTGTTTTCCTCCCCTCATTGCAACACTGCAACATGCTGACCTTACACGTGTGGGAGATACCACTCTGTCCCCGTCCCTGGGACACTTCCGACCGGGCTTCCTGAAGCTGCAGTCCATGTCACGTCGGGGTCTCCGGGCTCCTCTGCGCTGGTAATTCCCTGGGACTCCGACTCCAGCTGGTCAGCTGTAGGCAACGGGTCTCTGGTCTGTGTCTTGAGATCTCCGCCTTCCGCAGGCAACGGCTGTAATGGCTCCGGGGCTGGAGCCTCGACCAAGCGTCCTTCCTCCTTGGCAGTCAGTGCAGAGTGAGCTGGGCTGCTCTTCTTTATACCAGCACAGCATTTGGAGCGTGCTTAGCATGGTCTGAGGGGCAGGACTTCCTCCCCCCCCGAGGAGGATTAACCCTTTCCTGGTTAGTGCGGGTATGCGCACCCCCGTCACAGGCACGGAATCTGGAAGGGAACCACTGGAACTAACTTCCAGTGGAAGTGGTGGAGTCTCCATCTCGAGGTTTGTACATCCAGCCTGGGGTCCATTCTGGAAGATATGCCCCCAACAAAGACAAGTCCTTGGGCTCCATAGAGGGGTAGCTGGGTTAGAGTCTCTGGCCTGTGATATACAGGAGGTCGGGCTCGTTGCTGTCATGGTCCCTTCTTGCCTTAAGATGTACAAAAGGTTTCAGAGCTAGGAAGGTCACATCAATTACCCACCACCAAACTCTATGGCCCAGGCTTACAGCGCACTGGTGGGTGAATAAAGATTTCAGCTGGTACCTCGGTGCCAGCCCTTTCATTGCCCAGGTGTGTACTAAGTTGAGGAGGCTCCAGGCCATTTCCCAGTCGGCGTTCGTGCCATTGACAAGACACATGGATGGGCTCAGGGAATGCTGGGCTGTGAGTCCTTCCAACTCTTGGGAAGGGGTCCCCAATGGAGCCCAGGCTGGTGGTGAGTGACAGAGGCTCCTACTGAGTGGTGTCCCATGTGGAATGAGTTGGGAGAGCTCTTTGCTCAGTCCCCATGACACAACAATACAGACGGCTCAAGGAATTAGAAATGGGCCATGGAGACGTCTGCCTACGGGGACTGAGGTCACTGCTGTGTGACGGTGGCAGAGTGGCTCCAAGTGAGAAATCAGTTGAGGGCCATCACTTCTGTTTCCAGTGTCTGACAACATGGGGCAGCTCAGGGTGTTACTGACGGGGCGGCCAGGCCTTTCCCCATTTCCTTCGGGCTTGTGGGTGAGCTGGGCAGGTGTTGCCCAAATGTGGCGATGGGCGACAGATCTTCCCCCTTCTCGGAGCATGGGTTGAAATGGAGTCCAAGCGGGTAGTAGCTTAAAAGTTGTTCCCATCAGATGGCCCCATTATTAGGTGTATTACAGTCGTGTGTAGAGGTCTCCACTGAGTTTGGGACCCCAGTGCGCTAGGAGCTGTGCACACATAGAGTAATAGACAGTCTCTGCCCAGAAGAGTTTAATGTCCAAACAGAGAAAGGGTGTGAAGGGAAACTGAGGCAGAGAGCGAGGCGGTGAATTGCCTGAGGTCCAGCAATGTCAATAACAGAGCTGGGAATAGACCCATGGGAGTCCTGAGTCCTGAGTCCCATCCTAGTGCTCTGTTCATTGGACCACACTCCCTCTGGGCTGGTGTGAGTTGGGGGAGGTCTGAGAACAGCTCTGTGGGTAAATTCCCCAGGTCCCCAAAATAGGGACTTTTGGTGGTGGGGGAACTGGTGCCTCTGCTGCCCAGGAACTGGTCCCAGCACGGCTCAAGCTGGCATTGACTGGGAAGAAGCTGCTGTCTGATGGGTGTGCCTGGCCCCATTGAGTTTCTGCACTGGCAGGTCTCAGCCCAGTTCCCTGGCTGGCCAAGGGAGGGGGAGGGCATGCTCGGGGAGGGGCGTGTAGTGCTGCTGGCTGGGGTTTGCAAAGGAGCCAAAGGGCATGAAATTTAATGGAAGTTGGGGGCTGAAATCCCCGAGGCTGCTCCGAGAATTGCAGCCTGTGACGGGGAGTCTCCACCTGCAGCTGCCCCGTCTCCCCTGGCAGGGAACCCTCTGTCTCTGGCCCTGGACAGGAGCTCCTGCCAAGAGCACAGACCGGAGCTCCCTGCTGTGCCCACTCAGCTCCTTGGCTTAACGAAGAGGCCTCTCTAACCGGCCGGTTTATCTCCTCCCCAGCGCCTCACTGCCCAGTGGAGGACCAAGGCATCGATGCTGAAGGAGGAGAGGAGGAATCTGACGGTCTCTGGACACCTGTTGCCTTCATTGCTCTCTTCCTGCTCAGCCTGTTGTACAGCGCCGGCGTCACGCTGCTTAAGGTAACAGCAACCGCTACCTTCATGGTCACGCGTCACTGCTTCCAGCAATAACCAGTGCTCAGTAATCTATCCCACCCCATCAGCATGCAGCCACCAGCCATCAGCCATCCTCGGGAACTACTCAGTCAACCCACATTCAGTGGTGAAACTCCGTGAGCACAAACGCAAGGTAACCACTTGGGAACGAACAGCCATTAGCCCCACATGCAGAATGGGAACTGACTGCCTAGGAAGGAGCACTGCAGAAAGGGGTCTGGGGGTTGTAGTGCAACACAAGCTAAATATGAGTCCAATAATGTAACAGTGTCGGGGGAAAAAGAGAAATTCTGGGCTGTATTAGCAGGAGTGTTAGTAAGCAAGACACAAGCAGTAATTCTTCTGCTCTGCTCCGCGCTGATACGGCTTCAGCTGGAGTCTTGTGTCCAGTTGTAGGCACCACATTTCAGGAAAGATGTGGAAAAGTTGGAGACAGGCCATAGGAGAGCAACAAAAATCATTTAAAGGCTAGAAAACATGAGCTGTGAGGGAAGATTGAAAGAACTGGGTCGTTTAGTCTGGAACAGAGAAGACTGGGGTGGCCGGGGCGGGGGAATGACATGGTAACATTTTTGAAATACATAAAAGGTTGTTACAAAAAGGAGGGTGACAAATTGTACTCGTTATCCTGTGAGGATAGGACAAGAAGCAATGGGCTTAGATTGCAGCAAGGGCAGTTTAGTTTGGGACATTGGAAAAAACTTCCTAACTGTCAGGCTGGGTAAATACTGGAACAAATTGCCCAGGGAGGCTGTGGAGCCTCCATTGTTGGAGGTTTTTAGGAACAGGTTAGACCAGGGATTGGCAACCTTTGGCACGCGGCTCACCAGGATAAGCACCCTGGTGGGCTGGGCCGGTTTGTTTACCTGCCGCGTCGGTAGGTTCAGGCGATTATGGCTCCCAGTGGCTGCGGTTCGCAGCTCCCGGCCAATGGGTGTTGTGGGAAGCAGTGCAGGATGAGGGATGTGCTGGCAGCCGCTTTCCACTGCCCCCATTGGCCTGCAGTGGTGAACCACGGCCAGTGCGAGCCGCGATCAGCAGAAGCTGCCAACACGGCAGGTAAACAAACCGGCCCGGCCCACCAGAGTGCTTATGGTGGCGAGCCACGTGCCAAAGGTTGCCGATCCCTGGGTTAGACAAATACCTGTCAGGGACGGACTAGTTATTACTTAGTCCTGCCCCACGGCAGGAGACAGGACTAGGTGACCTCTCAAGATCTCTCCCCATCCTACGTCTCTATGATTTCATGGTTGTCAGAGGCTCAAACCAAAGTCAGGAATTAGAGCCCAGTTTTAGGGCCAGGTTACCTGGAGAGAGGAAAGCCTGGGGCCAGGACAGGAGCCGGGCTGGAGCCAGACAGAAGCAGGGCTGGAGCCGGACAGGAACAAGGGAGGAGCAGGGCTGGAGACGGATGAGAACAAGGCAGGAGCTGGGCTGGAGCTGGATGGGAACAAGGCAGGAGCCAGGCTGGAGCCAGACGAGAACAAGGCAGGAGCTGGGCTGGAGCCGGACAGGAACAAGGGAGGAGCAGGGCTGGAGCCGGATGGGAACAAGGCAGGAGCAGGGCTGGAGCCGGACGGGAACAAGGCAGGAGCAGGGCTGGAGCCAGACGAGAACAAGGCAGGAGCTGGGCTGGAGCTGGATGGGAACAAGGCAGGAGCTGGGCTGGAGCTGGATGGGAACAAGGCAGGAGCAGGGCTGGAGCCGGACGGCAGCAAGGCAGGAGCAGGCTGGAACAATCCATCACAGCTGCTATCACAGCCCTGGGGAAATACTTTGGGTGACTGCTTAACTTCTGCTGGGCTTATGAGCCGGTTGCTGACTCTGCCCAGCAACCAGGGCGGAGCCGATGAGGCAGCTACAGGCCAGGTGTGAAGGCGTCAGATTATCTGGGACTGGCTCTGCTGCCAGCCCTGATTCCTGATAGTGACCAACGATCAATCAGAAGTAATCAAGAAAGATTATTTATTAATAATCAACTACCTGTCATCACTGATGAACGAGTTCCTATCAATGTTTATTCATCAGTTATCAATAAATGAGAATCAAGAGGCTATTATCAATTCTAATCATTTATCACTGAGAAATCAATAATCAGGGATTGTCTATTTCTGGTCAGTACCTAGTGATCTGTAATTAATGCCTGAGTAGCCATTAATCTGCAATTAATTATCAATAATCAACTCTCATGGATCAGTAATTAATGTTAAACAATGAAGGATCAAGCATCAAACCATCAATAGGCTGCTAGTAATTATCGACTGATAATAATCACTTAACAATAATCAGCAATGAACGATCAATGACCAAAAAGGAATGGTCACTAATTAAGAAGCCAGAACAAATGTTCAGGGACCAATGAGCGTCAATCACTCACCACTCGGCCATGATCACTGAGGATCCGTAGTGGGGCCCAGATGCACCAAGGGCCCTAGGAGCCTGTGAAGCCGGGTTCTGTGGCAGTGGGGGGACCCAGTGCCCGGGAGCCTGGAACCAGAAGCAGGATCGGCTTAGACAGCCTAGGGGCTCCCCAGGGAGTTGGCCTGCGGCACCCTCTGGGCAGTGGCCCGTTCCCTGAGGCGGTTTGACAAGGCTCGGTGTCTCTGT